>NW_025146195.1:0-1307 GCF_004010195.1 Chiloscyllium plagiosum | reverse complement strand
AGATGATACACCAGAGCCGCACATTTTTTCTTAGGCGAATGGACAGTGGAAATTCCAGGAGTGGTGTAGCTGGTCAAACAGTACGTTTTGAACACTACGTATGAAACAGGTACAGAACGAAAACAGAATTTTGAATAACTTCACGTAGTGGAAAACCCAACCGTCTCTATTGCAAGTTAACGGGGAGCTGTTCCAATTTCCGCAACATCCTAAAAACGAACCACTTACCAAAAGGCAAATTTCAACTCACGTTCATGAATTTTGAATAACTTCACGTAGTTGAAAACCCAACCGTCTCTATTGCAAGTTAACGGGGAGCTGTTCCAATTTCCGCAACATCCTAAAAACGCACCACTTATCAAAAGGCAAATTTCAACTCACGTTCATACGTACAAGAGAGATTTCAGAGAGAAATCTGATGATAAGCATCTGTTGAAGAATGGAACAATTTTCTTTTGTAGCTGCTTCTCTGTTACCAGGGTATTTCTAACAACCTGATAAACAATAAACAAACTAGAAATCATCATGAACTGGGAAAACTTGCCAATTCCCTCCTACTATTGAAAGTAGTCCTCTACAGACCACGGGAAACTCTGTCTTCACAATCCCTCTTCAATATAAACACGGACAACGGAACCTTGTTAAAGGACTAGAATGGACACACACGTCAGCATCATTGCTGAAACCTACAAAGGGAAAACGGAGTGCTGACACTGTCCATCAGCCCAACAGCCCAAGCCTCAGCCTGTTTAACAGACACTTTCATACACCCAATTATCACTCAGGTTATGTTTTCATGCCTTCACCGCTTATCCCCTCATAGCCTTCCGAGTTGGCCCCATTCTCAGTCATAGAATCATAGAGTAATACAGCATGGAAACAGATCCTTCGGTCCAACCCGTCCATGCCGACCAGATATCCCAACCCAATCCAGTCCCACCTGCCAGCTCCCGGCCCATATACCTCCAAACCCTTCCTATTCATATACTCATCCAAATGCCTCTTAAATGTTGCAATTGTACTAGCCTTCAGTACTTGTTACCACTTGGACTTCAATTATGTTATCATCACTAATTTGCTCCCTGCCAACATTTAATGTCCTGAAGCTTCCCACTGAGAGAAAATCTAATCATTCCCACTTGACATTCAATGGTGTCTCCACTACTGTACACACCGACAATGACCCATCCACCACCCTGCCACCCACAGACTTCAACTACTAACATTCTGGATCTGAAAATTGAGCCAGACCTAACCGGGACCTGCCGTATCAGTGCAGTGGCTAAAGAACGATCCAGAGGTGAGAA
>NW_025146194.1:0-1307 GCF_004010195.1 Chiloscyllium plagiosum | reverse complement strand
GGAGGGACACACACACACAGCAAGAGGGACACACACACACACACCGAGGGTAGGACACGCACACACAATGAGGGTGCGACATGTGCTCAGAAAGCGAGAGGGGACACACACACACACACACACACAGCGAGGGAGGGACACGCACGCACACAGCGAGGGAGGGACAAACACAGACAGTGAGTAGAGTTACACACACACAGTGAGGGAGGGAGACACGCAGACATACGCACACACAAACACAGAACAATGGAGGGGCACGTGCACACACAGTGATGTGTCTCCTCGGACGTGTAATTGTCCAGCTCTCACTCCAGTCTGCTCCCTCACAGGGTCACCGTCTGTGACTCCCAGGTACAACTAGGCCTCGATCCTCAGTGCTGATTTATATTCTCCCAGGTGTGAGTCAGCCTCAAGCTCCTGCTCCAAGTTGCTCCCTCACACGGTCACTCCCTCTGTGACTCAGTGCGGATTTCGAGCCTCCTGCTCTGCTTTTTAACCAGGTCCCAGTCGGCCTTGACCCTCGCTGCTGATTTATATTCTCCCGCTTTGCGCTGCACTCGCTCAGGGTCTCTCCCCTTGTGACTCCCGGGTAATGGTGGGCATCAAGCCTCAGCTGCGATTTATAATTTCGAGCCTCCTGCTCTGCTTTTTAACCAGGTCCCAGTCGGCCTTGACCCTCGCTGCTGATTTATATTCTCCCGCTTTGCGCTGTACTCGCTCAGGGTCTCTCCACTTGTGACTCCCGGGTAATGGTGGGCATCAAGCCTCAGCTGCGATTTATAACATCCCATTCCGCACTGCTCTCTTACAGGATCGCCGTTGTGCCTGGAAGACAGTGGGAAAGAGGAGGATTAGACAGAGCAGAGGGTGTTACAATGACTGAGGAAGCTGTAGGGGATGAAACAAGTTATCTGGGGAGCTCTGCAGACCTGCAGTAACTAAAGAACGTTACTGGAATCTTCAGCGAGAGTTGCAGACACTGAAGAAGGCAAAGGAAATAGAGAGATGGTGGCTTGTTCATGATGGAGCTTTGTAGAATCTAAAGGGCTTCAAAGTTTGGGAGAAGATTTGTAGCTCAGGTGCTCGTTTCTCTGGTTCTGTTCGCTGAGTTGGGAATTTGTGTTGCAGACGTTTTGTCCCCTGTCTAGGAGTCATCCTCAGTCCTTGGGAGCCTCCTGTGAAGCGCTCCTGTGATGTTTCCTCCGGCATTTATAGTGATTTGCATCTGCAGCTTCCGGTTGTCAGTCCCAGCTGTCTGCTGCAGTGGTCGGTAGATTGGGTCCAGGTCGATGTGCTTATTAATTGAC
>NW_025146193.1:0-1307 GCF_004010195.1 Chiloscyllium plagiosum | reverse complement strand
GGCACCTCCAACCTTTGTGTCATCTGCAAATTTATTAACCCAACCCTCGACCTCCTCATCCAAGTCAATTATAAAAACTACAAAGAGCAGAGACCCAAGAATAGAGCCCTGCAGGACACCACTCAATACTGCACTCTAGGCAGAATACTTTCCATCTACAACCACTCTCTGTCTTCTGTCAGCCAACTAATTCTGAATCCAAATAGCCAAGTCTCCCTGTATCCCATACCTCCTGACTTTATGAATAAGCCTACCATGGTGAACCTTATCACATGCCTTGCTGAAGTCCAGATACACCACATCCACTGCTTGACCTTTGTCAACCTGTCTCTTCACCTCCTCAAAAAATTCAACAAGATTTGTGTGGCATCACCTGCCCCTCACAAAGCCATGCTGACTGCCTTTAATCACTCTATGCTTTTCCAAATAGTCATAAATCCTATCCCTCAGAATTCTTTCCAAAACCTTGCTGACCACAGACGTAAGACTGACTGGTCTATAATTGCCAGGGATTTCCCTATTCCCCTTCTTGAAAAGAGGAACAACATTTGCCTCCCTCTAATCCTCCCGTGGAGAGTGAGGAAGCAAAGACCTTCGCCAACGGCTTAGCAACCTCTTTTCTCACTTCCCGGAGCAGCCTAGGATAAATCTGATCTGGCCCTTGGGACTTATCAATCTTAATATTTGCCAAAATTTCCAGCAGATCAACTTCATCAATCTTGATATGTTCAAGCCTATTTCCCAGCTCCTCAAAGTTCTCATTCACAAGTCCCTTTCCTTAGTGAAAACTGAAGCAAGCAACGCATTTAGGGCTTCCCCTATCTGCTCAGACCTCTCGCACAACTTCCCTATGCTATCCCTGACCACTCTATCTTCTCCCTGATCATTCTTTTTATTCCTCATGTATGAGTAAAATGTCTTTGGGTTCTCCTTAATCCTTCCTGCCAAGCATTTTTCATTCCCCTTTCTGGCTCTCTTCAATCCATTTGGAGCTCCTTTCTAGTAAGCCTGTAATCCTCTAAAGCTGTGCTGGATCCTTGCTTCCTCCACCTTACGTAAGCTGTCTTCTTCCTTTTGATGAGAAGCTCCTCTGTTCTTGTCATTCAAGACTCCTTAATCTTACCCCTTCTTGCCTGTCTATTCCTTCTGGTGGGGTCTTCATAGCTGCTGTGTATCTATCCCAATGGAGTGGAATGGACACCACAAAATAATTTAAATTGTCAGACACTTGCAGTCTTAGTCAATATTCTTGTTTTGGTTAGAACTGTCCTGTCAAAATGTCTAGTGTCTCTAGCCAATAGCTTAAA
>NW_025146192.1:0-1307 GCF_004010195.1 Chiloscyllium plagiosum | reverse complement strand
AAAATATAAAAAAAAAATTCTCCATTTTCATAACAAGAGCGACAGATATTCACGTTTAACTTGGGTAATTACTTAATCGACAACGTATTGCAGATATATGGTGTTAAATAGCGGAATGGGCCGAGATGGAGGAGTGATAGTTATATCAGGAATTATATTGGATACTCAATCCACTTCACAAATCATGCCCACACACGTATAAGCCCAGATGAGATATCTGTTCATGATTAAGCGTAAACCAGGCCAGTGTATTGCTCAGCAATTCGTCCAGGATTGAACAATGTTCAGAGCTCACCAGTCCCCTTCTTATCCGTCCAACCGTGCATTGATATATAAACCTGCAGAGCACACAAGTGTATTGTTCTATAAACAAGGACTGGGTATCTTTCCAGCATATGGAGCTCTGCAGTGAATAGTAATGAAGTTGTCCGTTAATCTGGAGCAGTTACCTTCCAAGCATGTACAGCTGTCCACACCAACCACTGTATTGCTGAGTAACACTGTGTTAGATCATTGCTCTACGTGGGGAAACTTGCAGCCAATTCTGGAAGTGACAGGATGTCACCTACAGGTGTCCCACATATAATTTCCTGCCTTTCTTCCAAGGGTCACACACACATCATGAACTCATTTTTAAATCGATTTGGAAAAACTATTGCGGCTAGTTTTAAAAAAGAAATATTTCTTCCCAGTTTTGGAATGTTTTGTTTATATTTTGCTTTATACTAACTGCTTCGGGTTCCAAAACTAAACATCCCAAATGTGGCCGATGCTAGAGCTCACCAATCTGAATTCGTTAGCTTGTGATTGATTAGTTATCCTTCAGAGCTTAAGTGCATCATGGGTGGTTCATCTTCACATCTTTATACCATCTTCTTTTTGACCAGAATCCATCAATGCTGAGCGTTATGAAGTATCTGCTTGCACACACATCTACTGACCTTCAACTGGGTCTATTTTCACATTCTGTTTTTGACCAGATATAAGACATAAATCTACAATTGCAATGCCTTGCTCTTTTCAATCATTTTGGGGGACCTCCGTATGTGGCTGAACACATGATCAGCTGAGAGTGACGCCATTCTCACAGTTTCTCTGGCTCTATCATTTCTATACGATGAAGCAACATTCCAGTGGGAAGCTTCATACATGACCACCTTTTCTCTCAAACGATAAATCCTCTAACTCTGATGGACCGATCCTTCAGCTATGGCTGTCCCATCTCCCTCGCTTCTCCCCTTACTCCTACCCCTCCTTCCCCGAACAAAGGTTGTCCTCACTTTCTACTGCACTAGAATCCACATTCA
>NW_025146191.1:0-1307 GCF_004010195.1 Chiloscyllium plagiosum | reverse complement strand
TTTCATATAAATACTATTGAGAACTTTAGATATGAGGCCAGAGATGGACATTTTAAGTCAGGTGACCAAAAGCATTGCCAAAAAGCAGGTTTTGAGGGATGTCTTAAAGATGGAAAGCAGACCTGTGAGGTTTTCTCTGCAAATTCCTGACCATGTTGCTTTAGTAACTCTAGAATCAGCCACACAGTTGAAGTAATGAATTAACAAGTCGTTGGGAGTCTCGAAGAAAATGGGTTGAGACCTCGACAAAGGAAGTGTGGTGCAGGGAGCTTGGGATGATCACAGCCAGGAATCAAATCAAGAATGAGAATTTTAAATTGTTGTTGCTTATGAATAGGAGCCTTTTGACTGATGAACATGTTTGGGGAGAAGTGAGCATGTGGGCGATAGAGCTTTCAATTTTTCTTAATGACTACAGGGAGGTTGAATTTGGGAGGCTGGCCAGGAGTGTGTTTGGATAATTACTTCTGGAGATAACACACGGTGGATGAGAGTTTCAGTATATGAGCTGAGATGAGGGTGGAATCAGCTAGAAATAATGGTGTTGGAGTGGGGCTGGGCTGTCACTCTCACCTCACCTCTGGATTCAGCTGTTTGTCAGGTTGTGAATCAGGCGGTAACACAATCGGGAGCTGAGTGGCCCTGGTGGTGCCTAAAATGGGTGTCGCTCAGCTGGCTGTTGCTGAGCAGCTGCTGCTTGATAGCCCTGTTGATGACATCTTCCATCACTTTACTGCTGATCGAGTGTGGACTGACAGAAGGAAATTGCCTGGGTTGGATTTGCCCTGTGTTTTTGTGCTGAACATGCCTGGGTCGGTCAAGGCATGTTCCACATTGTCGGTCGTGCCAGTGATGGAGCGGTAAGTGGCTTGGTGGATGGCAAGTTCTTGAGCACAAGCTATCAGTATTATTGCCAGAATGTTAGCAGGACCCATAGCCTTTACACTACTTAACCATTTCTCGATAGTATTCGAACTAAATTGAACTGGCTTAAAGCTCACATCTGTAACGTTAGGAACCACTGGAGAATACTGAGATGGATCATCTCACTTTGCATCTGGCTGAAAATTACTGCAAATGCTGTCATCTTATCTTTTGCATAGATGTGTGAAACCCCTCCATCAGTAAGGGTGGGGATATCTGTAGTGCTTCCTGCAACGAGTTGTTTAATTGTCCATTATCATTCACAACTGGGTGTGGCAGAGCTGCAGAGCTCTGATCTGATCCATTGATTGTGGGATCACTTAGCTCTGTTGCTTGCTGCTGATGCTGTTTGATATACAGATTGTCCTGCTTGCTAGCTTCAC
>NW_025146190.1:0-1307 GCF_004010195.1 Chiloscyllium plagiosum | reverse complement strand
AAAATCTTTTTTTAAAAGTTGCCTTCTCGGGTTCGCTGTTAACTATGGTGATAGTAATATGCTGCACGTGTTAGCCCCCCGTGTTCTCCGTCAATGCAATGCATCCAATCTAAAAAGTGAGATAATGGAGTTCTACATGAATTCATGCAGTTTTTGAGATCAGAGTTCTACGTGAATGCATGCAGATTTTGAGAAAATTACAATGTAACCCTGCAAGTACAAATTGACATCACAAAATATACGTGTGCATGTCGGTCTTTGTTTGTGTGTGTGTGTATGTCTGTTTGGGTTGGGGGTTGTGAGTGCGAGAAAGTGTATTTGTGTGTGTAGTGAGTGCAGAGTGTCTTCCGTCTGTGAGGGGATGCATGTGTGAGTGTGGGAGTGTTTGTGTCTGTAAGGGTGTGTGCGGGTGTCCGTGTGTATGTGTGCATAGGAGTGCCTGTGTGTGTGAGAGAGTGTGTGTGGGTCGGAGTGTCTGTATGTGTGTATAGTGCAATGGTGGTCACCTGTAATGTGACATGAACCCAAGGTCCCGGTTGAGGCCCTCCCTATGAGTAAAGAACTTAGCTATCAGCTATCAGCCTCTGCTCGGCCAGTTTGCGTTGCTGCCTGTCCCGAAGTTCGCCTTGGAGGACAGTCACCCGAAGTTCCGAGATCGAATGTCCAGGACCACTGAAGCGTTCCCCAACTGGGAGGGGACACTCCTGTCTGTTGTTTGTTGTGCGGTGCCCATTCATCAGTTGTCGTAGCCTTTGCTAGGTTTCCCCAATGTACCATGCCTCCGGGCATCCTTGCTTTCAACGTATAAGATCGACAACGTTGGCTGAGTCACATGAGCACTTGCCACAAACATGATCGGAGGTGTCTCCATGTGTAATGTTGGTATCAATGTGCACACTCTGACACGTCTTGCAGCGCCTACCGTGACAGGGCTGTATGGAGTTGTCCTGAGAGCCGGGCAGCTTGCTATGAAAATGAATGTGGGATATGGTATTTGCAGATGTAAAACGCCAGCCGAACTATTCCTCGTCAGGAACAAGTTTGTAGAATTATTTGTTTAGTTGTCTCGAAATGCTATCAGTTATTATTCAATCCAGAGAATGCTCGGATTCAGAACAGATCACTTGTTGAAGATCTTTAATCCGTGACCACAGTCTGATGAACACGTTGTTCTATTTTTTATTCGTTTGTGGGACTTCAGCATCGCTATCGACCACCATGGATAGCTCACCGATGTTTGCTCTTGATAAAGTCGTCTTGAGCTGCCTCACTTAAGAAATAGATTTGACTCAACATTGTCACTGAGA
>NW_025146189.1:0-1307 GCF_004010195.1 Chiloscyllium plagiosum | reverse complement strand
CACCCAATTCCTGGGCCTCACGCAAACTCTAGCCACCCAGCGTCTGGAGGACGGACGACCTCGTCTTCCACCTTGCGACCCGCCGACCGCACGGCATCGATCTCCAGTTTCAACCAGTTTCCACATCTCCCCGTCTCCCCTCACCCCAGATCCGACCCTCCAATACCCTCTTGACCTGTTCATCTTCCTACCCAGCTCTCCTCTCTCTCTCTCTCTCTGACCTATGACCCTCACCTGCATCGACCAATCCCATTTATCACCCCGCTCACGGTGTCAAGTGGGACTGAGGGGTGGGGACGATCCCGTAGGATTCCCTGCCACGACACGGAACGTTTTCGGGAAGGGGCCGGATATTTTGGGTGAGGCGGGGGTCGGGAGAGGGACTGAGTTGGAGCGTTAGCCAGGATAGTAGCGAAGGGTAGAATAGCCTCAGAGGGCACAGCGCTACCTCTTCTCCGCATTTCAGTGTCACCCCCAGGGAGGACCCGAGAGTGTCTCTCGCTGGTGGACCACCGACGCTACCATAGTTCACCTGCAGGGGGTGGTGTTTCCCCGTGGGAGGGAGTGTTGGAGCTCAGCCGGGCATTCCTAATGGGCCCAGCTACTTCGGGGGTGGGAGGGAGTGTTGGAGCTCAGCCGGGCATTCCCAATGAGCCCAGCTACCTCCGGGGGGTGGGAGGGAGTGTTGGAGCTCAGCGTGCATTCCTAATGAGCCCAGCTACCTCCTGGATTGGGAGAGAGGGAGTGTTGGAGCTCAGCCGGGCATTCCTAATGATCCCAGCTACCTCAGGGGATGGGAGTGTTGGAGCCCAGCCGGGCATTCCTAATAAGACTCTCTGTGTCTGTGGTGGACGGAGCTGAAGGAGGGGGTTAGCGTGTAATAGAACGTCCCCTTCCAGCCCACCCTCACACCCCTGCCAACACCCTCCCAACTGGGAACAGCACGGGGGCTACCCTTCGGGAACAGAATCCCGGGACCCCCTCCCTCACCAAGTGGGCATGGTGCCGCTCCACACACGCAGGGAGAGGGGGGGGCAGTTAGACAGTGGTTCAGCCCCACCTTTTCGAGGCCGGGAGGAGTGAAGGGGGAGAGGGGGGGCGGGGGTTTAATTAGGGAGCGATTCTTGTTGTCGGGTGACCTCCAGCCTCCAGCCCCTCACCCCCATTCCCAACGCCAGCACCCACCTTCAGCAGGATCTCCACAGTGAAGATAGATGTGAATGCATAGTCAAAATAGCCCAGCACCTGGAGAGATGGCACAGAGAGGGGTGAGAGAGCAAGGAGAACACACTCACACACACACACAC
>NW_025146188.1:0-1307 GCF_004010195.1 Chiloscyllium plagiosum | reverse complement strand
ACTGTCTGACCTCTCTGGGACCTCCATCCTCCCCAGGGTCATACACTGTCTGACCTCTCTGGGACCTCCATCCTCCCCAGGAGACACACACTGCCTGACCTCTCTGGGACCTCCATTCTTTCAGGGGGTCACACACTGTCTGACCTCCCTGGGATCTCCATCCTCCCCGGGGTCTCACACTGTCTGACCTCACTGGAACCTCCATCCTCCCGGGGTCTCACACTGTCTGACCTCTCTGGGACCTCCATCTTCCCCGGGGTCATACACTGTCTGACCTCTCTGGGACCTCCATTCTTTCAGGGGGTCACACACTGTCTGACCTCACTGGAACCTCCATCCTCCCGGGGTCTCACACTGTCTGACCTCTCTGGGACCTCCATCCTCCCCGGGGTCATACACTGTCTGACCTCTCTGGGGCCTCCATCCTCCCCGGGGTCACACACTGTCTGACCGCTCTCGGACCTCCACCCTCCCGGGGGGGTCACACACTGTCTGACCTCTCTGGGACCTCCACCCTCCCGTGGGGTCACACACTGTCTGACCTTACTGGGACCTCTGTCCTCCCCAGGAGACACACACTTTCTGATCTCTCTGGGACCTCCATCCTCCCGGTGGGACACACACTGTCTGACCTCACTGCGACCTCCATCCTCCTCAGGGTCACACACTTTCTGACCTTACTGGGACCTCCATCCTCCCCGGGGTCACACACTGTCTGACCTTACTGGGACCGCCATCCTCCCCAGGAGACACACACTGCCTGACCTCTCTGGGACCTCCAACCTCCCGGGGGGGGTCATACACTGTCTGACCTTACTGGGACCTCCATCCTCCCGGGGGGTCATACACTGTCTGACCTCTCTGGGACCTCCACCCTTCCTGGGGTCACACACTGTCTGACCTCTCTGGGACCTCCATCCTCCCCAGGAGACACACACTGCCTAACCTCTCTGGGACCTCCATCCTCCAGGGGGGTGACACACTGTCTGACCTCCCTGGGACCTCCATCCTCCCCGGGGTCACACACTGTCTGACCTCTCTGGAACCTCCATCCTCCCCGGGGTCACACACTGTCTGACCTCTTGGGACCTCCATCCTCCCCGGGGTCACACACTGCCTGACCTCTCTGGGACCTCCATCCTCCAGGGGGGTCACACACTGTCTGACCTCTCTGGGACCTCCATCATCCTGGGGTCATACACTGTCTGACCTCACTGGGACCTCCATCCTCCCAGGGTCACACACTGTCTGACCTCTCTGGGACCTCCATCTTCCAGGGGGGTCACACACTGTCTGACCTCACTGGG
>NW_025146187.1:0-1307 GCF_004010195.1 Chiloscyllium plagiosum | reverse complement strand
CACAGGAATTCGAAAACGCATTTTCTGTATTAGTGTTGCTCAGTATAAATGGCAATCAAACTCTGCTTGTGCAAAAACAGACATTTCAATGCTGAGCATTCCCCACTGAAGAGGCACAGAAAAAGACAGTATCCTCTTGCAAAGGCATCCAACAGATATTTTCATCTGTTTCAACTGACAGAATAAAGAGGATGTGCTCATCTTCTCTCGCGTCCCATTAACCACATGAATACACATGCAGGGATTTTCAAACCAAGATGAACAGGCTCATTATTGTGAATTGACAGCAGTGGTGTGTGAGTCATTGCGAACAGTGAGAAATAAATGCTGAACCAATAGCACTGACACTGAGCCTTGCACCATCAGCTCCACACTCACATCTTGTGTCATGTCTCCTCGGCATCAGTGCATTTGACTTTAATTGTTCTACCCTGCACCTCGCCTCAAGTTATTCCCGACCGCTTGCACTGTCGAATTAGTACATGCAATTATTAGAAATGCATTTCTGGGACACAGTTGTCTTTCAATGACATAAGATTCACTGCCCATCCCTAATTATCCCAAAGATTTAGGGGACGAGTTACTTTTGTCAACTCCTCAAAGACGCCACTCCTGACGCCACTCTGTCAATGTAACTCACTGAGGGAAGAGCAAACTGACTCCACTCAGTCAGTGTTGCTCACCCAGAGAAGGGCAGACTGACCCCACACTCTCAGTGTAACTCAGCAGACTGATCCCACACTGTCAATATAAGTCATTCACTGAAGAGCAGTCTGACCCCACTCTATAAATGTAATTCCCTCAGGGAAGAGCAGACTGATTCCATTCTGTCTACGGCACTCACCCAATGAATGAACAATAACCCCACTCTACCAATGTAACTCGCCAGGGAAGAGCAGACGGAAGCCAGACTGTCAACATAAATTATCGAGGGAAGCGAATACTGACCCCCCTTCTATCTGTTTCACTCAGGCAGGGAAGAGCAGACTGTCACCACTCTGTGAAAGAAATTCGCCCAAGGAAGGGCAGACTGACACTACTGTATCTGCGTGACTGACACAGGTAAGAGCAACTAACCAAACTCTGTCAATGTATCTCCCTCAGGGAAGAAGATAAAATATTGTTGTTTTATATGGACCAAAGAACCTATCCGCGCCCCCTCGGTAGTTTGGCCCAAGTATGGGTCTGATGAAGACTGGGTGTGTCAACTCCTAAACATATATATGTTAACAGAAAACAACCGTTTGACCCAGAAGAGAGCAAATACGCCGCCCCCTGGTTGGCGAGTGACTGCGGGGACCCCACAA
>NW_025146186.1:0-1307 GCF_004010195.1 Chiloscyllium plagiosum | reverse complement strand
AATATTACAAATGTGGCCTAACTAAAGTTGTTTGCAGCTGCAATGTGACTTGCCAATTTGTATTCTCCATGCCTTGATCATACCCCTTCTTGACCACGTCATCCACTGTATAGCACTTTCAGGGAACTGTAGACCTGTATACCTAGATCCCTCTGGATGTTAATGCTTCTAAGAATTCTGCCATTTACTGTATACTTCCATCCTACATTTGACCTTCCAAAATGCATCACCTCACATTTGTCCAGATTTAATTTCATCTTCCATTTTTTTGCCCAAATCTCCAGCCAATCTATACCTTAATGTATCTCTGGCAATCTTCCTCACTCTCCACAGCTTCCCCAATCTTTATTTGTTCCCCAAACTTACTAATCAGGCCACTATATTTTCCTTCCAATCATTTATATATATTACAAACAACGGGGGTCCCAGCGCTGATCCCTGCAGAACACTGAGAAAGGAATAAATTGATTAGGGATAGTCTGCACAGTTTTGTGAAGGGTAGGTCGTGCCTCACAAATCTTATTGAGTTCTTTGAGAAGGTGTCCAAACAGGTGGATGAGGGTAAAGTGGTTGATGTGGTGTCTATAAATTTCAGTAAGGCATTTGATAATGTTCCCCACAGTAGGCTATTGCACAAAATAAGGAGGCATGGGATTGAGGGTGATTTAGTGGCTTGGATCAGAAATTGGCTAACTGAAAGAAGATAGAAGATGGTAATTGATGGGAAATATTCATCCTGGAGTTCAGTTTCAAGTGATGAACCGCAACGATTTGTTTTGGGTCCACTGCTGTTTGGCATATTTTATAAATGACCTGGATGAGGGCATAGAAGGATGGGTTAGTAAATTTATGGATGACACTAAGGTTGACAGAGTTGTCGATAGTGACAAAGGATGTTGTAGGCTATAGATAGACATAGATAAGCTGAAGAGCTGTGCTGAGTAGTGGCAAAAGGAGAGGAGTTTAATGTGGAAAAGTGTGAGGTGACTCACTTTAGAAAGAGTAACAGCAATAAAGATTACTGGACTAATGGTAAGATTCTTGGTAGTGTAGACGAGCAGAGAGCTCTCAGTGTCCATGTACATAGATCCTTGAACTTTGCCACCCAGGTTGATAGGGTTGTTAAGAAAGCATATGATGTGTTAGCTTTTATTAGTAGAGGGATTAATTTTCAGAACCATGAGCTCATGCTGCAGCTGTACAAACTCTGGTGAAGCCACACTTGGAGTATTGTGTGCAGCTCTGGTCACCACTGCAGAAGCTTTGGTTTGGGTTCAGAGGCGATTTACTAGGATGTTGCCTGATAT
>NW_025146185.1:0-1307 GCF_004010195.1 Chiloscyllium plagiosum | reverse complement strand
TGACCCTGAACCTGACCCTAACCCTAACCCTAACCCTAACCCTAACCCCAACCGTAACCCTAACCCTATCCCTAACCCTAACCCTATCGCTAACCCTAGCCCTAACCCTATCGCTAACCCTAGCCCTAACCCTAACCCTAACCCTATCGCCTAACCCTATCCCTAACCCTAAACCTATCCCTAACCCTCACCCTAACCCTAACCCTGACCCTAACCATAACCCTAACCCTATCGCAACCCTAACCCTATCACATGGGCCTCCCTCTCCAACCCTATCACAGGGCCTACCCCTATCGCAGGTGAGACCCTAACCCTAACCAAACCCTAACCCTAATCCTATCCCTAACCCTAACCCTAAGCCTAACTCTAACCCTGTCCCGATCCCGATACCAAACCCTAACCCTAACCCTATCGCAGGTGACCCTAACCCTAACCCAACCCTATCCCTAACCCTATCGCAGGTGACCCTGACCCTGACCCTGACCCTAACTCTAACCCTATCACACGGGCTTCCCTCCCTAACCCTATCGCCTAACCCTATCGCAGGTGACCCTAACCCTAACCCAACCCTATCTCTAACCCTATCGCAGGTGACCCTGACCCTGTCCTTAACTCTAACCCTATCACACGGGCTTCCCTCCCTAACCCTATCGCAGGTGAGACCTTAACCCTAACACAACCCTAACCTAACCCTAGCCCTAGCCCTATCCCTAACGCTAGGCCTAAGCCTAACCCTAACCCTAACCCTAACCCTATCCCTATCCTAACCCAAATGCTGTGGAAACCCTAGCCCTAACCCTATCGCAGGAGACGAACCACAACCCTAACCCTGTGGCAGCCTAACCCTAAATTCCTAATCCTATCGCAGGTAACCCTCACCCAAACCCTACCGTAGGCCTCCCTAACCCTATCAGAGTAGGTGAGAGCACAGGCCTCCCTCCCTCCCTTATTCTATTGCAGCAGGTGAGAGCACGGGCCTGCCACCCTGACCCTAACATTATTGCAGGTAACCCTAACCCAATTGCAGGCCTAACTCTAACCCTATCGCCTCCCTAACCCTGACCCTGACCCTAACCCTAACCCTATCACAGATGGAGACTAACCCTAACCTTCCCTAACCCTATCGCAGGTAACCCTAACCCTAAACCCCCCAAACCTAAATCTATCCGAAACCCAAACCTTATGCCACCCTAACCCTATCGCAGATAACCCTAAACCTAGCCCTAGCCCTAGCCCTAGCCCTAGCCCTAGCCCTAACGCTAACCCTATCGCGGGCCTAACCCGAGCCCTATCCCTTACACTATCCC
>NW_025146184.1:0-1307 GCF_004010195.1 Chiloscyllium plagiosum | reverse complement strand
TTCCTAACCTGCAATCTTCTTCCCGACCTCTCGACCCCCACCTCCAATCTGACCTATCACCCTCACCTTGACCTCTTTCCACCTATCACATTTCCGACGGCCCTCCCCCAAGTCCCTCCTCCCTACCTTTTATCTTAGCCTGCTGGACAAACTTTCCTCATTCCTGAAGAAGGGCTTATGCCCGAAACGTCGATTCTCCTGTTCCCTGGATGCTGCCTGACCTGCTGCGCTTTTCCAGCAACACATTTTCAGCTCTGATCTCCAGCATCTGCAGTCCTCACTTTCTCCTCAAAGATCCAAATCAGATCCTTGCAGTGCCCTGTATGTAACTGAACTCCTGCATGAAGACTTCACATTAACCCTCTGTCTTCTTTAAGACAGTCAATTTCTGATTCAAATCGCAAATCACCCTCAATCTCATTTCTCCGTATTTTGTGGAATAGCCTGCCGAAGGGAACCTTATCCAACGGCTTATTGAAATCCATATACACTACATCAATAGCTTTATCCTCATCCATCTGTTTGGTCACCATCTCAAAGATCTCATTAAGGTTTGTGAGGCACGACCTACCCTTCACAAATCCTGGTTGACTATCCCTAATCAAATTATTTCTATCTGGATTGATTATAAATCCTATCTCTTATTATCGTTTCCAACACTTTGCCCACAAGATTTAGATTTTAGATTAGATTAGATTACAGTGTGGAAACAGGCCCTTCGGCCCAACAAGTCCACACCGGCCCGCCGAAGCGCAACACACCCATACACCTACATTTACCCCTTACCTAACACAACGGCCAATTTAGCATGGCCAATTCACCTGACGTGCACATCTTTTTTTGGACTGTGGGAGGAAACCGGAGCACCTGGAGGAAACCCACGCAGACACGGGGAGAATGTGCAAACTCCTGAGGTGGGAATTGAACCCGGGACTCTGGCGCTGTGAGGCAGCAGTGCTAACCACTGTGCCACCGTGCCGCCCACAAATGAATTAAGGCTTATTGGTTTATAGTTTCCAGTTTTGTCTTTACTCCCCTTCTTGAACAAAAGCACGTCATTTGTTATACTCCAATTCTCGGGCCGATTAATGTGGACAATGACGCCATAAGATCAAAGCCAAAGGCTCAACAATCTTCTCCCTGGCTTCCCAGAGAACCCTGAGCTAAATCCCATCCGGCCCTGGGGTCTATTCTGTTTTTACACTTCCTAGAATTGCTAACAACGTCATCCTTATGCACCTCAATCCCATCTGGTCGAGGAGCCTGCATCTCACTGTTGTCCTCGATCACATTGTCTTTTTCCAGTG
>NW_025146183.1:0-1307 GCF_004010195.1 Chiloscyllium plagiosum | reverse complement strand
ACCTCACCTCACCTCACCTCACTCTCACCTCACTCTCACTTCACCTCACCTCACCTCACTCTCACCTCTGGAGTTTCGCTCTTTTACCATGTTTGGACTAAAGTTGTAGTGGGATCAGGAACTAATTGACTCTATTTTGAAGATATGAAAGGTACCAGTTAAAGACAGTCGCTGACAGTAATATTTTTAAATGTAAAGGATATATTCTTCTCTACTTATGCCAAAATGTTCTTGGTATTACACCCTTTGACTCAGAAAATAATGAGATTTAATAAAGCTTTTTTTTTGCTAATACTTGCATGACATTTCGCTTAGCTCCTGCCACAAATATAAGAGATGAAAAATGTTCAAAACTAAGTAAGGATGTTTTATTGCCCTATATGACAAGGCAGAGACAGCAGATACAAACTCACTGAACACATTGCACATCTTTATAAAGAGAGCATTTCTTCTGGTTCATGGCAAATTACTAACACAAGGCGAAAAGAGCTAAATAATTATTGCTGGAAAATAAATTGATGACTTTCTTGGGAATTCAGATAAGTAAAGTTCTGTGATTAATTTTAATTTTATTCTACATTGTGATTATTTTTTAGACCATCAATCTTGTTCATAGTAAGCTAGTTTTGCAACATAACCCAAATTACTATTCTAATATATGAAATTTGTGTAACCCATGATTTGAAACTCAATCTTGTGTTTGTTCTGTTTTCCAAAAGATGAAAGCCAAAGGATGTCTTTGTTGGTCTTTATAGTTTATTCATTAAGTAGTACAAATAATCCCTCAACGTTTATAAATGACTTTGTACAAGACTCTCCATTGTTCTTCTGAAATGTAGATTTTTGATTATTTTCTGATTGTTTGTTCAGATGTGTTGGCTCCCGTTCCAACAATGCCTCAATTTTAAAATTCTCATCTTTCCAAACCCTCCGTGGCCTCACCACCTCCCTATTCTGTCCCCTCCTCCAATCTTTTAATCTTGCAAGATCTTTGTATTCCTTTTGTGTATTCCCTGTTTGTTTTGCTCCACAACTGGCTGTCATGCACTCCCAAGTTTTCCCTTCCTTCACGGAATATGACCATCATGGCCCATCCCTAGTTGCTCTTGAGAAAGTGATGGTGATTTTTTTCATGAGGGGCATGGATAGAGTAAATAGACGAGGCCTTTTCCCAGGGGTGGGGGAGTCTGGAACTAGACAGCATAGTTTTAAGCTGGGAGGGTGATAAAGATTTGGAAGGGATCTTAGGGGCAACCTTTTCATGCAAAGGGTTGTGTGTGGTGTGTGTGTGTATGTGTGTGTAAGAA
>NW_025146182.1:0-1307 GCF_004010195.1 Chiloscyllium plagiosum | reverse complement strand
CTTGTACAATTTTAACATGACTTGCCAGCTCTTGTACTCAATACCCCATTCAATGAAGGCAGGCCTATTACATGCCTTCTTGCCAACACTATCCACCTGTGCAGCAATCTTCAGGGTACAATGGACCTGCACTCCCAGATCTCTCTGCCCATTAACGTTTCCCAAGGCTCTTCCGTTCATTGTATAATTCTCTTCAGAAATAGACTTACCTAAATGCATCACCTCAAATTTGTCTGGATTGAAAGCTATCTGCCACTTTTCCGCCCAACTGTCCAGTCTATCTATATCCTCCTGTATTCCCTTATGCTTTCTGCTACTCCACCAATCTTTGTGTCATCTGCAAACTTGCTGATCATACCAACAGTGCCTTCTTTTAGATCATGTATGTATATTACAAACAACAGTGGCCCCAATACTGACCCTTGTAGAACACCACTGGTCACCTTCCTCCATTTCGAGAAACTCCCTTCAACTACTACTCTCTGCCTCCTGTTGCTCAACCAGTTCTTTATCCACCTAGCTAGAACACCCTGCACACACTTTCTCCATTAGTCTACCATGGAGAACCTTATCAAACTCCTTATTAAAATCCATGTATATGACATCAATAGCCCTTCCTTCATCTAGCAACTGGTCACTTCCTCGAAGAACTCTATCAAGTTGGTAAGGTACGGTCTCCCCCGCACAAAACATGTTGCCCATCACCAATATGCTCATTCCTTTCCAAATATAAATAGATCCTATCTCTCAGTACCCTCTCCACCAACTTCCCCACCACCGACGTCAGGCTCACTGGTCTGTAGTTACCCGGAATATCCCCATGTCCCTTCTTGTACAGGGGGACAACCTGAGCAACCTTCCAGTCCTCCGGCACCTCACCTGTATTTAAGGATGCCACAAAGATATCTGTCAGAGCCCCAGCTATTTCCTCTCTTGCCTCCCTCAGCAACCTGGGACAGATCCCATCCGGTCCTGGGGCTTTGTCCACCTTAATAACCTCTAGCCTACCCAAAACATCTTCCCTACATATGCCAACTTGATCCAGACTAATCAAACTTCTATCTCTAATCTCAAGATTCATCATCTTCCTCTCCTCAGTGAACATTGATGTAAAGTAATCATTTAGAATCTCACCCATTCTCTCAGGTTCGGCACACAGCCTTCCTTCATTATCTTTTAGTGGACCAATCCTTTCTTTAGTTACCCACTTGCTTCTTATATAAGAATAAAATGCTTTGGGATTCTTCTTAATTCTGCTTGCTAAAGCTATTTCGTGACCCCTTTTAGCCCACTTGATTTCTCGTTTA
>NW_025146181.1:0-1307 GCF_004010195.1 Chiloscyllium plagiosum | reverse complement strand
TCACTTTAATTTCCCGTGTACTAATATTTGGTCAACTCAGTGAAATGAGACTTGATTTTACTATTAGTTACAAAACTACTTTAGTTCTTTTGGACAACTAAATGTTCCTTTGCTCAACCATTATGTCAGGAACCATGTGGCATTAGCAGAACAGAAGATGAGTACCTGTGTGTAGTAGTTTATTGTGAAATTGCCATTTAATGCCATTGTCGACCCCATGTTCTATATTTTTTTCCAACGAGTAGACATATTGTATTGAAAGGTTGTGTGGCTCATCATCCTTGAGGTGAACACAAAACATCTGCCAGATTTTCTGTATTTAGGCTGCATACAAGAGTTGAACATCAGTGAGCCAAATTGCCAAAGTAAATACCTCTTTCTGTATGTTAAGACATCAGTATTATTTGTGTGAATTTGTTCGGGAGCATAGTCACCGAACGTCAGGTGTTTCAGCAACTACTTAATATTACATAGAGTGAATCCATGTTGATACAAGACTAGCTGATACAGCCTATTCTCATCAGATGGCTTTCTTTTCCCAACTTTCCACTGAATAACCATTTTCAAATTCGCTCCAATGCATATTGATTATTACATGAGAGTAAATGTACACGATATGTGAACTGATTTACGCCACCCCTACTACGATTGCATGTTCATGTGTGATAAATAAGTCACATTGATGCAGGAACAGGCAGTTGATAATGGACATTCGATTTTGGCAATGGAACAATGGCTGATTTTTTAGAAATCATATTTGCAAACAACATCTTTAAAGACTATATAATCGGAATATAGGTTGTAAAAATAGGAAAAGGATTAGAAAGTGGTTATTAAGACTTTCAAGCCTGCTACATCATTCAGAAATATCATGGCTGGTTTAGGAATAATCTCAAATTCCCAACCTGCTCACCTGGAAACAACAAGATTATAGCCCGTCGCTTAAAAACAACCTATTCGTTTTTCAGCGTCACAATATTTGAGCGGAATGAATGTATTGTTGAATTTCAAAATGTTCAAAGAGACTGCTTCAATAATTTGTTTCAAGGAACAATTCACAATTTTTTGCATCCCTGTGAGAAACAGAAAATAATACCTTCTCATTAATATTGTCAATGGGCAACCAGTGATGTTAAACAATGACCTCTGCATTCTCCCATTCCGGATGCATTGCTATTTAAATCGATTGCAGCTTGTTTTTTTTATCTCAACGATAAAAACCGAGACAGTCCCTTCTCGCTTCATATAAATACACTCTCTCCATTTCGTACTCTTAATCGAGGGAATACTCCCTAAACTGAATGAGA
>NW_025146180.1:0-1307 GCF_004010195.1 Chiloscyllium plagiosum | reverse complement strand
CACTGGAAGCAAAGTTGTGGGGGTGGGGAGCACGACGGCATAAAACAAAAAAATCCGACCGACTCTCCCGCTATAAGCACTGTCAGAATGGGCAGGGGTTCATTCCTGGCAGTGACCCACAGCAGTTTCACCAGCCGAATGAGATTGTTGGGAGCACTGGTGTGCCCGCTGGTGCTTCTGCAAGGTGCAGAATGATGAGAACCTCCGCCTGCACTCGGGGCAGGTGAACGGCCTCTCCCCGGTATGGACCCCGCCTGTGCCTCAGCAGGTGGGAGGAATTGCTGAAGGCCTGCCCGCACTCTGGGCAGGGGAAGGGCCTCTCCCCGGTTTGGCCCCGAAGGTGGGATGCCTGGTTAAAGCCCTTCCCGCACTTGAGGCAGGAGAACGGGCTCTCCCCGGTGTGGACCCGCTGGTGCCTCAGCAGAGCAGAGGTATCGTTGAAGGCCTTGCCGCACTTGGAGCAGCTGAAGGGCTTCTCCAATATGCGGACCCGGCAGTGGGTCAGCAGGACGGAGGAATAGCTGAAGGCCTTCCCGCATTCGGGGCAGGAGAATGGCCTCTCGCTTGTGTGACCCGCTGGTACCTCTGCAGGACAGAAGAAATGCTGAAGGTCTTCCCGCACTCAGGGCAGCTGAAGGGTCTCTCCCTAATGTGGACCCGCTGAAGGCTCATCTGGCGAGTGGAATTGCTGAAGCCCTTTCAGCACTCAGAGCAGGAGAACAGTCTCTCCCCGGTTTGACTGCGCCCATGAGTCTCCAGGTCAGATGGGAAACGGAAGCCTTTCCCACAGTCGCCACACTTCCACGGTTTCTCCACGGGACGGGATTCCTTAGGTTTCTCCATGACCGAAGCTTCACCTGCACACAAACGCGTGTACAGCACCTCTCTGCCGTGAATTCCTCTTCCCAGTCTGTATAACATTTACTGGCTCCACAATCAATGTGCTGCAACAGGAGGGTCTCTCTTCCAGTCTCACTGATGCTGAAAACGTACTGAAACAGGAAGTAAAACGCTTGGTTCCTTCTCACAGAATCATGGTCGAAAATTGTTATAGTCCCGATGGATTCAGTGACTGTCAGACATTGACGTGAAATTGAGGACAGCAAATGCTGGAGAGTCAGAGTCAAAGTGCAATGCTGGAAAATCACAACAGATCAGGCAGCATCCGAGGAGCAGTCGAGTCAATGTTTCAGGCAAAGCCCTTCATCTATTGATGTTGAAACTTCCGTCTTCAGATCTTCAAATAATCTGTAAAAAGAGATTACAAAAATCTTCACTGTCAGTCCAGGTTAGAAATTCCAAACAAG
>NW_025146179.1:0-1307 GCF_004010195.1 Chiloscyllium plagiosum | reverse complement strand
TAGCATGGCCAATTCACCTGAACTGCACATCTGAGTCGGGAATTGAACCCGGGTGTCTGGCACTGTGAAGCAGCAGTGCTAACCACTGTGCCACCGTACCGCCTTCTTGGTCTGCCTTTGACTTTGTTTATTTTTATGATTGCTCTCAATCGAGAGGATCCATTGCCCCATTCACACCTTAAATTGCACATATTTTCCATTTGTTCGTCTTTCACCACAATTAATAGCCGATTTGTCTTTTGTACTGCACCTTCACAACCTCCGCCTCCAATGTTGTCAACAGATTAAAAAGCGACTTTGCAGTTCTCAAGAAGGGTCACTTTTGACGTTAAACGTTAACTGTATTTCTCTGGCTTCGAAGATGATGTCAGACCTGGTGTGTTTCCCCAGAAAATAACAGGGCACGTTTTAAATAAATCAAATCTGTGGATACTGTAAACCTAAAAAACAATCACAAAATGCAGGAGGAACCAGAAGTTTTAAAGATGGGTCAATGGACCGAAAGTTTAACTCAATCTTCACTCCACAGACGCTATAATACCCGCTCATTGACGCTAGCAATTTCTGTTATCGTTTAATTTCCAAAGCACATGTCAAAGCTACGCAAAAGGCTTGTCCAACACGGAGCACCATACACCAGGAAGTGTGCACATTCATTAGTTCTGAAACTATGTAAGGCTGACATCACTGATACTACAGAACTCTTAGTCATGGCCAGGGAGAGCAACAGAGGCAAACACCTTCACTTTACACAGAGACTGTTGCACTACTGAAGGGGAAAATATTCAAAAATGTATTTGATATTTGAATTAAAATCAGTTAAACGGTTTGAAGGAAAAATGACAAACTGGAGGCGTCGAATGATGGATGGGCCTTCAGAAAAATGAGAATGTTCAAATGGAAACGTTACCACAACAAAACCCAGAGTAGGTCACAGAGTACAGGGAGGATAGTTGAATGTGTCTCAGTGTGAATTGGTGGTATGCAGCAGAACTGTATTGCAGATCAAACTGCGCATTCATGTGGTGCTGTAGAACACAGCAGCAGCAGATGCAGAATTGTATTCAATCACAATCTGTAACTTTTTGGGGGATAATCCCTCAGTCTGCCATAACCATCAAGCTGATCTATGCTTCAGTGACGAATGTGGATGAACATGCCAGTGTCAGAACCATGTGTACCTAAAACTGAGGACAACTGGTTAAAGCTACTGCACTCGACTGCTCACATTTCAAACAGCAGGACTAACATCTGACAGAAGGTGCAATGACACGAAGACAAACAGATCAGATCCAAGTTATGCAGAC
>NW_025146178.1:0-1307 GCF_004010195.1 Chiloscyllium plagiosum | reverse complement strand
TTGACTGGAACGTCGATTCTGTTCCTCCTCGGACGATGCCTGACCTGCTGTGTTTTTCCATCATCACACTCTGATCTCCAGCATCAAGCAGTACTCACTTTCTCTTTTATGTCCAGATAAGCTTATCTTAATAGAGCGTAAGCATGTGACTCCCAGTTTGTGTCAAGTCAGGACACCTAGTTTTGTTCATAATGACGACATTTTGAGCGTACAGTTTCAAATCGGCTTTGCCCCTTTCAGGTTGACCAGTTTAATACCACCAGGATTGGATTGTATTCCTCCAGCCTGCGACAGGTGAATTTTCAGTTTTGTATTATTACATTTCATCTGCACAGTTTCTTTTTACGAAATATGCTTGCCAAAACGTTTCTTAGTCAGAATGGACTTTGCGGTCAGAAACTTTCGATGAGGCACAGAAGTTACAGTTCAGTCAGTACTGATTTTATCATGGACAGAATGGCACCAGGGAGCTGTTAAGGCCTGAGAATTGGAGAGTTTTTGATTGTATTGCTGTTGAAGAACTGAATTCCTCATGACACTCTCGAAATAAATATCCCAGTCTGAGTCCAAACTCGAAAGGTTTTCAAATTGTTTTGTTATAAATCTGAGCAGACTGTTCAAAAATAACGGATGTTGACTTGTTCCAGATTAGAGTGTATATATATTTCAGTGAATTTATATTTAATGTTTGTTATTCCAGTTCTGTCATGTTAACATTCAGTGTGAGCCAGTTCAGTTCTTCACAATTATTCTCACCTTTGATAGGTTGATTCGCTCATCGCAGGACTGTCACTTCAGAATGACAACATTGAATTGATTCTTGAACTGTGCTTTTGCTGACTTATAATAGGACTTGACAAGATCCTATTTAACCTGGCTAATCTTGGTGTGCATGACCTGTCATAACAAATGCGTAACTAAATTATGTATATTTGACATTGCGTACTGAATGTTGACACATAAATGAAAACGCTTGTTCATATGTTGTCATGCACATCGTTCTTGTCAAAACTGAATGAAAACGTCAAATGTAGGTTCGGTGACTGTTTGCAGATGCACGTGTCCACTTTTAATTCTGCTCCGCAAGATTTCCTTCAGAATGTTTGCATTATTCGATATGTGGTTTCAGTTAGCGAGCTACATTTAATAATGAAATGTTAAGCACACGACTGGACGTTGCTGTTGACCGAAATTAAACTGAACTACATCAAACAAAACACAAGAATGTCAATACCATACCCAACAATGTAAAATGCCTGTTTAGCATCCAATTCCAATCAGTAAAAATTTCGCAGCTGTGTGTACCA
>NW_025146177.1:0-1307 GCF_004010195.1 Chiloscyllium plagiosum | reverse complement strand
CTCTCTGTCCCTGTGTCTATCAGTGATTCCCATACTGTCTGTCCATGTGTCTGTCAGTGATTCCTATTCCCTCTGTCGCTGTGTGTGTCTGTGATTCCCATTCCCTCTGTCGCTGTGTCTGTCAGCGATTCCCATTCCCTCTGTCCCTGTGTCTGTCAGTGATTCCCATTCTCTCTTTCCCTGTGTCTATCAGTGATTCCCATTCCCTCAGTCGCTGTATCTGTTCGTGATTCCCATTCACTCTGTCCCTGTGTCGATCAATGATTCCCATTCTCTCTGTCCCTGTGTCCATCAGTGATTCCCATTCTCTCTGTCCCGGTGTCTATCAGTGATTCACATTCTGTCTGTTCCTGTGTCTATCAGTGATTCCCATTCCCACTGTCCCTGTGTTATCAATGATTCCCATTCTCTCTGTCCCAGTGTCTGTCAGTGATTCCCATTCCCTCTGTCGCTGTGTCTATCAATGATTCCTATTCTCTCTGTCCCTGTGTCTGTCAGTGATTCCCATTCCCTCTGTCGCTGTGTCTATCAATGATTCCTATTCTCTCTGTCCCGGTGTCAGTCACTGATTCCCATTCCCTCTGTCCCTGTGTCTTTCAGTGATTCCCACTCTCTCTGTCCCTTTCTCTATCTGTGATTCCCATTCCCTCTGTCCTGTCTATCAGTGATTCCCATTCTCCTTTGTCCCTGAGTCTATCACTGATTCCCAATCTCTCTGTCCCTGTGTCTATCAGTGATTCCCATTCTCTCTAGCCCAGTGTCTGTCAGTGATCCCCATTCTCTCAGTCCCTGAGTCGATCAGTGATTCCCATTCTCTCTGTTCCTGTGTCTATCAGTGATTCCCATTCCCACTGTCCCTGTGTCTATCAATGATTCCCATTCTCTCTGTCCCTGTGTCTGTCAGTGATTCCCATTCTCTCTGTCCCAGTGTCTGTCAGTGATTCCCATTCTCTCTGTCCCTGTGTCTATCTGTTATTCCCATTCCATCTGTTCCTGTGTTTATAAGTGAATCCCATTCCCTCTATCCCTGTGTCTGTCAGTGAATTCCAAACCCTCTCTCCCTGTGTCTGTCATTGATTCCCATTCTCTCTGTCCCTGTGTCTATCAATGATTCCCATTCTCTCTGTCCCTGTGTCTGTCAGTGATTCCTATTCTCCCTTTGCTGTTTCTATCAGTGACTCCCAATTCCCTCTGTCCCTGTGTCGATCATTGATTCCCATTCCCCCTGTCCCTGTGTCTGTCAGCGATTCCCATTCCCTCTGTCCCTGTGTCATTCAGTGATTCCCATTCCATCTGTCCCTGTGTCT
>NW_025146176.1:0-1307 GCF_004010195.1 Chiloscyllium plagiosum | reverse complement strand
GTTGGTGAATCCATCCCTGGAGTATTGTGTCCCCTGTTGGTGATACCATGCCTGGAGTATTGTGTCCCGTGTTGGTGAGACCATACTTGGTGAATTGTGTCCCATGTTGGTGAAGATTTAACAGGAGAACCGTGTCCCGTGTTGGTACGACTATACCTTGAGTACTGTGTCTCACTGTTGGTGAGACCGTACCAGCAGTATTGTGTCCCGTGTTGGTGAAAACATACCTGGAGTATTGTGTTCTGTGTTGGTGAAACAAAACCTGTAGTTGTGTGTCCCATGTTGGTGAAACCATGCCTGGAGTATTGTGTCCGGTGTTGGTGAAATTATGCCTGGAGTATTGTGTCCCGTGTTGGTGCGACCATACCTGGAGTATTGTGTCCCGTAATGGTGAGACCATGCCTGGAGTATTGTGTCCCGTGTTGTTGACACCATACCTGGAGTATTGTGTCCCGTGTTGGTGATATCATGCCTGGAGTATTGGGTCCCTTGTTGGTGAGACCATACCTGTAGTATTGTGTCACGTGTTGGTGAGGCTATACCTGGAGTATTGTGTACCGTGCTGGTGAAATCATGCCTGGACCGTAGTGTCCCATGTTGGTGTAAACATACCTGTCTTATTGTGTAGTGTTTAGGTGAAACCATACCTGGAATATTGTGTCCCGAGTTGGTGAGACCATGCCTGGACTATTGTGTCCGGTGATGGTGAAATCATGCCTGGAGTATTGTGTCCCGTGTTGTTGACACCATACCTGGAGTATTGTGTCCCGTGTTGGTGAGACCATGGACGAGTATTGTGTCCCATGTTGGTGATACCATACCTGGAGTATAGTGCCCTGTGTTGGTGAAACAATACCTGGAATATTGTGTCCACTGTTGGTGAGACCATACCTGGAGTATTGTGTCCCGTCCTGGTGAGACCATACGTGGAGTATTGTGTCCCGTGTTGGTGAAACCATACCTGGAGTATTCTGTCCCGTGTTTTGAGACCATACCTGGAGTATTCTGTCCCATGTTGGTGAGACCATACCTGGAGTATTGTGTCCCGTGTTGGTGATACCATGCCTGAAGTATTGTTTCCCGTGTTGGTAAAACCATGCCTGGAGTATTGTGTCTCGTGTTGGTGACACCATACCTGGAGTATTGTGTCCCATGTTGGTGATACCATGCCTGGAGTATTGTGTCCCGTGTTGGTTAAACAATCCCTGGAGAATTGTGTCCGTGTTGGTGATACCAAACCTGGAGTATTGTGTCTCGTGTTGGTGACACCATAGCTGGAGTATTGTGTCCCATGTTGGTGAAAACAT
>NW_025146175.1:0-1307 GCF_004010195.1 Chiloscyllium plagiosum | reverse complement strand
ACAAGAATGAAATGTGCCTGCAAACAATGGTAGGTGTTACAGATGGATAGGTAAGGTGCTGTGAGGGGAGGGGTTTAAGCTAGATATGCCTGTACAAATAGTAGTTATAAGCATCTATTTCCCGCTTCTGCAAAAACAAGAACAAACCACAATCAAGAAGTCATGGGGTCATAAGATCATAACAAGTATGGGAAACAGATGATAGTGAGGGAGGATATACCTAACAATGGATCACAGCAGGATGTGGTCAAACGGCCTCGTGAGGCCAGAAATAAGCATTTTGTCACAGACAAGGCCGGGTAAGGCAAGAGATAAACAAGAATAATGGACACCGGTCTTAGAGAGGTAGGAGATGTAAACAGGGGAAGGAGCAACGGGAGGATGGAATAGGAACCAAATTTAAATAAATGTTGTGTACTAGTTGAATTCAGTGTGTGTGTGTCCCTGCCGTGTGGACAGTAGACACCACACCCCTCTTGCAAGAGCGAAATAAATGACACTACTGATTCAGATCTTGTCTCGGACTGTAATTATTGAAGGGAGTGAGCATCGTTTCTCACAATAAGAATTCAAGTGGAGGTACAGAAAGTTCAGGAAGTGAGAAGGGCAGCAGGATTAGCAGATGACTACGTGTTGGTGCATAAGACAAGTTTCTGCCAAAACTTTTGTCCGGTGAGGGATAGAAGTTGGGAGAAAGGGAGATCCTACACTGCGAAACCCAGAGTAAAGAGCACTGGTAAGATGTTAGCACAGGATGAAAAAAGAGTCCCGAGGGGGTGGACAGGAGATGAAAGGCCTCAGGTGTTTTCACTGTAATGGAGTGGGACACAGAAAATGACACTGCCAGTGGTTTCAGAAGGGCACTGGGAAAAGGTGTTTACACTGCCAGAAGGTGGGACATGTACAGACACAGTGCTGCTCGTTAAAGAAAGGCACTATGGGAAAAGATGTGGTAAAAGAAGCTGAGCCAGTGGCCTTAGTGAAGGTAGTAAAGGAGACCCCAATAAGAGCCGAGGAGCTGCAGGAGAGTGCTCAGCCGAGGCAGGGGCTGGGTATGGGGTTAGTATCTGATTTCTACAAAACATTCACCTCTGTGGGTAAAGTTTACTCAGAAAGAACAGGGGGAGAAGTACAAGAAGTTATAATTTTGTGAGATACAGGATCTAACCAGTCCCTGATAATAAGGGATGAGCGAATATGCATTCTTTCTGATTTGTAACCCGAGAGTGTGGTAATTTGTGGGAGAGATGCACAGAAATTTAGTGTTCCCCTCTGTAAGATCAGGTTGGAGTGCCAACCCAAGTTTG
>NW_025146174.1:0-1307 GCF_004010195.1 Chiloscyllium plagiosum | reverse complement strand
GGAGCCATCACTGATCCCTGTGGAACACTGCTGTTCACAAGCCTCCGGTCTGATAAACAACACACCAAAACCTCACCCTTTCTCTTGTTGTTAATTGAATTTTGTATCCAATTTGCAAACTCACTGCGAACCACATGTGATCTAACTTTACTCGTTAGTCTTCCATGTTGAATCTAGTTAAACGCTTTCCTAAAGCCTAAGTAAGCAAAGATATTTGTTCTTGCCTCATCAATCCTCTTGCCTACTTGATCAAAACCTCACAAATTTGTGAGACTCAATTTCCACCTCACTAAACCATGCTGATGATCCCCTATTTTTCCTGGACTCTGAAAATGCTACCTTCCAAAACCGCCTCAAAAAACTTGCGAACCATCAATTTCAAACTCACAAGCCTGGAGATTCCAGTCTTTTCCCTGTATCCATTCTTCAACAAGGTTCGTCAATGTCCAGTCATTTTAAATCACATCCATATTTAGAGATGACACAATTATTTCCGCAAGGAGTCTTGCAATTTCCGTGCTTACCTTCCATAATGCTTCGGGATTCCGTACAAACACAGGGTAAACCTCGATGCTAATTGAAACCAGCAATACATAAAAATATTTACCCCGTGCTGTAATCTGTAAACAATCGATAGTCAAAACATTTCGCAAAGGTCACGATTTAAAGGGAAAATGATCAACTTTTTTCTTTATGTCTAACAGAGAATGAAAATTAACAGCTATTTACAACTAGTTTCTCTTAAACCCATCTTTTACCTTCCACTCCACAATAATATTCCGATTCTAAAAAGATTCCCAATAATGATTTAAAAAGTAATCATGGTTCAAAACCACTCAGCTTTTTCAAGTCTCATTTTGTGGATTTTTCTGGGAAGATTCTCTCCAGGTTTTCCTCGATGTTCTGCCATGCAAACACATTTCCAGGAAGGTATATTTGTAGTATCTCTTGAACTGGACGTCCCTGACGCAGTCCGAGCTGTTGAAAATGTCCTGATATATACCCCAAAACATCGGATTATTTCATTGGCTTTAATATTACCAAAACGTGAAGTTCACACGTGATTTTGATTTCGGATCTTGGTTTATAATTTAAGCTGATGGCAATCCAGCTCTGCTGGCTGTTTCGAACAAATGTCACATTGTTCCCTTGGTCAGAATAGGTTGTTCTGTGTCCTTGCAAGCTTTTCAACTCTTTTTTTCACACCACATTCATAACAATACACTAGTCCAGGGTCTGGAGTTTTATACGCCTTTTACATTTTTTGAGATGTCCAGCAATTATTTTCCTGTAATATGAAATGTTTA
>NW_025146173.1:0-1307 GCF_004010195.1 Chiloscyllium plagiosum | reverse complement strand
ATGCGATTAGGCAAGATTTAGGATGCATAGGATTGAGAGGGAAACAGCAGGGAATGGACACACTTGAAATGTGGAGCTTATTCATGGAACAGCTACAGTGGGCCCTTGATAAGTATATAACTATCAGGCAGGGAGGTGGTTGTTGAGAGAGGGAGCCATGGTTTACTAAAGAAGTTGAAACTCTTGTCAAGAGAAAGAATAAGTCTTATGTGAGGATGAGGTGTGAAGCTCAGTTAGGGGGCTTGAGAGTTATAAGTTAGCCAGAAAAGATCAAAAGAGAGAGCTAAGAAGAGCCAGGAGTGGACATGAGAAGTTGTTGGTGGATAAAATCAAGGCAAACTCTAAGGCCTTCTATAGCTATATCAGGAATAAAAGTATGACTAGAGTAAGATTAGGGCCAATCAATGATAATAGTGGGAAGTTGTGTGTGGAACCTGAGGACATAGGGGAAGTGCTTAATGAATACTTTTTGTCAGTATTCACATTGGAAAAGGGTAATGTTAGTGAGAATACGGAGATCCAGGCTCCAAGATTAGATGGGATTGAAGTTGACAAAGAGGAGGTTTGAGCAATTTTGGAAGATCTGAAAATAGATAAGTCCCCTGGGCTGGACAGGATTTATCCTCAGGTTCTCTCAAAAGCCAGGGAGGAGATTGCAGAGCCTTTGGCTTTGATCTTTATGTCATCATTGTCGACACGAATCGTGCCAGAAGACTGGAGGATAGCAAATGTTACTCCTTTGTTTAAAAAGGGGAGTGGAGACAACCCTGGTAATTATAGGCCAGGAGCCTTACTTTGATTGTGGGTAAGGTGTTGGAAAAAGTTATAAGAGATAGGATTTATAATCATCTGGAAAGGAATAATTTGATTAGAGTTAGTCAACATGGTTTTGTGAACGGTAGGTTTTTCCTCACTAACCTTATTGAGTTCTTCAAGAAGGTGACCGAACAGGTGGATGAAGGTAAAGTGGTTGATGTGGTGTATATAGATTTCGGTGAAGTGTTTGATAAGGTTCCACATGGTAGGCTATTACACAAAATACAGAGGCATGGGATTAAGGGAGACTTAGCAGTTTGTATCAGAAATTAGCTAGCTGAAAGAAGACAGAGGGTGGTGGTTGATGAGAAATGTTCATCCTGGAGCTCAGTTACCAGTGGGGTACCACAAGGATCTGTTTTGGGGTTACTGCTGTTTGTCATTTTTATAAATGATCTGGAGTTGGTGTACAAGGGTGGGTTAGTAAACTTGCAGATGACACTAAGGTAGGTAGAGTTGTGGATAGTGTCGAAGGATGTTGTGGGTTACAG
>NW_025146172.1:0-1307 GCF_004010195.1 Chiloscyllium plagiosum | reverse complement strand
CTCATTCATTTCTTTGTTTTCCACTACTGTCTCCTCAGTGGTCATTTTCCAGTGGTTCATATTCACTTTTGCCTCTCTTTGGCACATAATATATCTGAAGAACCTCTTACAGTCTCCTTTCCATTACTGGGTAGCTTACCTCCATATTTAATCTTCACTGTCATTTTTTTGCCCTCTGTTAGTCTTTGTAAGTTTCCATTTCTCTAGTTTCCCACTGCCCCTCACCACATTATATGCTTGCTCTTTTGCTTGTATGCAATCCCTGACTTCCCTCGTCATCCCTGACTGTCTCATTGTCCCTGTACCATGTCTCTATTCCTCGGCAAGAATATCTGCTGTGTCTCCTGAATTAATCTTGGAATCTGCTGCTATTGCTGTTCCCCTGTCTTTCATGCTTGACCCTTCTCCAAGTCAATCCTACCCAGCTTCTCCCTTATGCCTCTGTAGTTGCCTTTATTCAGCTGAAATACTGTTACCTCTGATTCTATTTTCTCTCTCTCAAATTGCAGAATAAATTCAACAATGTTCTGACCATTGCTTCAGAAGTTTACCTTCACCCTAATTTCCCTTACGAATCCTACGTCATTAAATCCAATATCATCTGATCCCGAGTGGTCTCCACCAGAAGTTGCTCCAAAACGCCATCTCATAAACATTCCTAAAATTCCTTTTCTTGCGAACTACTACAAATCTGATGTTCCCAGTTCCCCAGCATACTGAAGTCACCCATGATTACTGTACGTTGCCTTTCCTACACATCTTTTCTATCTCCTGGTGTATGTTGTGCCCCAGTTCCTGACTACTCTGTGGAGCCCTATACAAGGCTTCAACTGTGATTGTCCTACCTTTGTGGTTCTTCAATTCTACCCACGCAGATGCTACACATATGACCTTACTTCATTTCTTACTATTGATTTAATTTCATTTCTTACTAATAATGCAAAACCACTCAATCTGCCCACCTGGCTATCTTTTCGATAGGATAAATATCCATAAATATTCAGATCCCCATGCAGCCACATCTCCATGATGCCCATCGCTTCATACATGCTGATTTAATTCTGCACCACAAGCTAATTTACCTTATTCCTTATACAGCATGTATTCAGTTGTAACCCCTTCAGTCCTGCATTAACCGTCCCACTTCTCATTGTCATTCATTTGTCCAGTGTGCTTGAAGTTTGATATGTTAAACATTTCCAGATGCTTTATTCTATTTGTGTCGGTGCTGGAGATTTTAATAGCCTCTCCTGAGTTCTGTACTCTTACCTCCTGTTTTAATTCGGCTTTTCTAATTAAACCCTATA
>NW_025146171.1:0-1307 GCF_004010195.1 Chiloscyllium plagiosum | reverse complement strand
GTGCTGGAAATGACTTCTGAAACTCCAGCTGCATGTGGTTCACATTATCCCTCTTACTAGCTGTGTTATGAACCTGTGTAGGAAGTCTGTTTAGTTTATGAAATATGATTTCCCCTTCATGAATCTGAATGATACTGACCAATCAAACAAGTCCCTCCTAAATAGTTTCTATTATAATAATTTCGACTTTGCTCGCTCTTAACGTAGGGATTACATGTGTAGCCTTCCAATCTGCAACTGAATTATCAGAATTTGAAAAACGATCGCCAAGGCAACTGTTGTCTCTGTCACCATCCAATGCAGCACTCGAGGATCACAGATTACCGGATATTTGTTGATTTTTACTCGCTTTAAGTTGTTCACTTTGTTTCTACATGGTCACTGGATCCGTACATCTTAACTAATTCTGGACGTTTCTTCTAGTTCCCTCCATGAAGTATTTATGTAGGTTAGTTACTGTAATGGAAAATTAACAAAATTAACATTTACTCTGAAATCCATTTACTCTGACATCTAAAAGACAATGCTTTGCTAAATTTAAAACTTTCTGACACTTTGCTGAAGTCTGCAGTCGAGGGCAACTTGTCTCTGGAACTTTGTAAACATTCAACAAGAGAAAAATATAAGAATAGTATGTCCACAACAAGGGAATGAAAAGAATAACAACTCAAATCTTCACAGTCTTTGTCCTTGACAGCATGATAAGAAACAGCACAAGACGAATATATGGATTATGCTCTGGACCCTTCCACAAGGCATTTTTGTCAAGTGCCCGTAGTCCCTCTGCAATGCAGAGGTTAAAATTAATAACGCTCTTTTTGGTTGCTCTTGCTAATAGTTGAGTCGGTTCAATTTAATTTCCACGACAGTAAACTTGGGGGCTCATCTCGGGACCCCGCGACTGGGTGAGATTCTGAAGATTCCCAGGAGGAGCAGGCGCCAGTGCCTTGAAGGTCTTTCACTTCATTTCGAGCACGGAATTGGCCCTTCTGCGTCAGAGGACTGGGAAATCGTGGATCGTCCTACGGCCGGGGTCCAAACTGAATCGGGTCGGCGTAAGAGTCATGGCTTCAGTAATCCTACATTGAGACTCATTCTAAGAGAATAAATGAATCAGGAAAAGAGTTCAGTAAACCCACGCGTGGTATTTGAGCAAAACTCATGGGAAAGGGATTGTCATCTCAAAGTGTTGAATAGACAGCATGTCTAAGGGTAGTTTTAGACTTGGAACTACCACTGGCTGATTTGGACTCGCCAAAGACATTCCGGGTACATGGTATCTTGGTTGACGAAAACCAAGGCATTGA
>NW_025146170.1:0-1307 GCF_004010195.1 Chiloscyllium plagiosum | reverse complement strand
AAGGATAGGGAAGGATCCGAAAGACAAGGGTCAAATACCCGAGAAAGGAGGCAACAGGCAGGGTGTTATCATTGCGGGAAAGTATGGCATTTTAAACGGGAATGCCTGGAATTATCACGAGAAAGGGAAGCCATTTTCCTAATGACCATAGATGAAGTTTAGAGGAATCAGGGTTCCTTCCTCTTGAGACCCACCAGGAACCTTTGGTAAATCTAAAGGTGGGACCAAAAGGGGAGGAGACAGTATTTTTTGGTCGATACGGGAGCGGCCCGGTCATCCCTAAGTTTTAGACCTACTGGCGTTAGATTAACTAACCAAAGAATCAGGGTTTTTGGAGTAAATAAGATGAAGCATTTTTATTATCCATTTTTGAGCCAACTTTAATTACGGGAAGTAGTGAAGAAATACCAGGACAGTTCTTATATATCCCTGACCTCGGGAGCAATTTACTGGGTAGAGATTTAATTTTTAAATTAGGCCTAACAATAGAGGTAGAAAATCGTAATGTGACTGTAAAAATGGCCATGTTAACATCGAGTGATGAAAAACAAATCCATCCTGATGTATGGGCAAAAGATGGTCATCCAGGTCGGTTAAATATTGATCTGATAAGGATTACGCTGAAACAAGAAAATAAGATAGTTCATGTAAAATAATACCCGATATCCCTAAACGACCGCAGAGGTCTACGACCAGTCATAGATTCGTTGATAAAAACTGGGTTATTGGAACCATGCATGTCACCCTTTAATACTCCGATATTGCCTGTCCGCAAACCAGACAGAACCTATCGGCTGCTGCAGGATCTTAGAGCAGTAAATCAATTGGTTCGAACACGGCACCCGGTGCCACCCCTTTGTTAGGCAAACTACAGTGTGACCATCGCTGGTTTACTGTGATAGATTTAAAAGATGCATTCTGGGCTTGTCCTCTAGCCACAGAAAACGAAGGGGTTATATTACAAATTGACAAAACCTGAACATGAAAAATTACAATGGACAGAAAAAGAAAAGGAGGGACGAGAGGAATTAAAACGAAGCTTGATGCAAGCTCCCGTGTTGGCCCTCCCTTTCCTTGAGAAACCCTTCCACCTTTTTGTGACAGTAAATAATGGAGCAGCAGTAGGAGTGCTAACCCAGAAAACAGGAAGAAAGAAACAGCCCATAGCCTTCCTGTCCAAAATTCTAGACCCTGTCTCGAGAGGTTGGCTTGAGTGCATGCAGGCGGTCGCGGACACTGCCATTCTATTAGAGGAGAGCCGCAAACTCACCTTCGGAGGAGCGCTAGTTGCTAGCACTCCCCATCAA
>NW_025146169.1:0-1307 GCF_004010195.1 Chiloscyllium plagiosum | reverse complement strand
TGAATGATCAGACACAAATTGGAAAGTTTGCTTAAATTGTCGCATATGACAGTGACAGCAATGAGCCGATCTGGAACAGGCGAAACAGATTGAAGGTTTGTGGGGCAGGAGGTTGTTTCTCTGGAGCGAGGATCACAGAGCCACAGGAGGTTACAGAAACGTGGAGAGCTGTTGGGCCTACCGTAGTTCATGGAGATGGGGACATTGGGAGGGATGGAGCAGTTTACAGGCGTACGAATGTTGATAGAATGAGCTAGTTTACACATTCATGAGCGTTACAGGTTAATGACGCAGATTACAGAGATAAAGTGGGTTGTAGAGACGCGAAAAACAAACAGGGATATGCAGGGTAGTCATTATTCTAAGATGTTTACTGATACAAAAAGTCTCAAGTTCTGGAGGTTATTTTCACTTGACGGATGTGGAGTCTGACAGATTTTCCAGAACGAAGGACAAGAATTTCGGTTGGAGACAGTTACACAGATGAGACAGCACTCATGAATTCCTCCAGATTGGTCAAAGTGGGAAAGCTTGTAGTGGAGTGTAACGCTGACACAGATAGAGATGTAAAAGCTTGAGAATGTTTTGGAGATGAGCAGATAGACGGAGAGACTGGAGGATCCTATATTGACAAGGTGGGTGACAGCGATGGATGATGTCATATAGAAAGTGAGTCTTATAGGAACAGGAACGAGAGAGTCACAGGCATTGGAGTGAGTTCGACAGATCAGGAGTGTGCTGTGGCCTGAGAGGATTGCAGGTTTCTGCAGATTGATCGTGTCTTTGTGACTGGAAGAAGGTGGGTCAACAAAGAAACCTTAAAGCCAAACTATGTAGTCTTCTTCTTCCTGAGCAGAGTCACAATCTCCCTCATCAGCCAAGCAGCTTTTCCCTTCACCTTAACAGGGTGCTTTATTATAAAATTGTATATGCCTCCCATTTGGAAGCCGTTCATTTTCCTTCAAACAGTCTCACCCAATCGATGGTCAGCATGATGTGGAGGAGCCGCTGTTGGATTCGGGTGAACCAATGAAATAAAACATACAACCAAATTATAGTCCAACAGGTTAACTTGAAAGCACCAGCTTTAGAATCACTGCTACTTCATCAGGTGTTTGCAGAGCACAATCATAAGACAAGGACTTTATAGCAAAATGATCGCAGTTTCATGAAAATGAATATTAAATAAATTTCGATTAAGTCTGTCATTGTTTTAAATTATCACCAGCGCTCCAAAAGCTAGTGCTTCCAAATACCTTTTGGATTATAACCTGGTGTTCTGTGCTTTTTCCCGTCATCCAATCGAC
>NW_025146168.1:0-1307 GCF_004010195.1 Chiloscyllium plagiosum | reverse complement strand
CAAGATAGATGCTGGGCGCTTTAGAATAATACTCGAAGGACTTCCTCCTGTTACTAACAGCACAATCAGCTGAGAGGGATAAACAGGCGGTCCGTGGACAGGCACAGACCAAGAGGCAAAGACGTAAATCAAAGCTGCTGATTGCCCTATGTCCAACATGGAGCTCCATATGGGACACACTGGGAAGTGAACAACGACCCGACGCACACCATTTCATTTCTTTCTGATGTTCAACATGCCAACACTCGACACAATGGGGAGTCAAAAGCCAATGTTATGGAAAGACAGAGAAAGACAAGTGATTAATTAACGGCTAACATGTTGTGAATTTATGGATAAGGAGACAGGAGAGTAGAACTAACTGAAGAAGTGAGACAATGGGTTGGCCCAATCACAAGGATACAAAATTCAATAAAGACATTGTCAGATCAGTAGAAATGGTTTGTCACATCAAATTCTGAATTTGCCTTATAGAACCGCTCCAGAGACCATTAACGGGGCAAGGTACCAGCCAGAATGGAGAGCTGTGCAGACCTTTCTACTGCAGTACCCCATAAATTGGGCTATCTGCCCAGCATGGGGAACATTGCAAACCATTGCAGTATATCACTCATATGCTTGCGTTTGAGAAACGCGTTGCATTGCATGGGGGGATATGCAATCCATCGAGTTACAGTAAATGAACTCCCATAAATGTGCGGTTCTGTATCTCATTTGCACCAGTATAAGGTAACACATTATGTGCATTTGTGTGGGTGTGTTTTTGGTTATCAATATGAAAACCATTTTTTGAGATAGGAATACACACGGAGGAAATCATTTTAAATGTGAACAATTGGCAAAGGTTTGGGTAATCAACATAGAGATACTAAGCACCGTGTTAGAAACATAGAATGTTTCTTTTTAATTTTTTTGCGATTTACATATGAAAGAAATAATCTGGATCTTTTTCGATATATAATTTCAATTACATCACACTGTAAACTTTTGCTATACATTCTGATGGACTATAACTTGGTGATTTTTAACTTTGTAGACCCCAGTCCAACACCAGCGTCTTCAAATCATGACTGAACAAATGGGGTCAGTTAACCCCTTCCTAACAGAATTTTTATATCATAATGAAAGGGAACACTTATTCGGTCTGGATGGAATGGCCTTATCCTATCCCTCTGTAACAGGCTCAATCGGCCTAATGGTCTTCTCCGAATCGAGTGTAGCAGGCCGGAGGCATTAAATGACGCAGCAACCCATGGATGATGAACAGCCAGTACACAGTATTTGCTGGAGCTCTCACCCTTCTCAGT
>NW_025146167.1:0-1307 GCF_004010195.1 Chiloscyllium plagiosum | reverse complement strand
TCCTCTTTCCTCACTAATTCTTCATTGCACTCACTTATTTTCGAAGTCAAAACTCCTGTGTAAATGCTTTCAATGACATAACTCGCTGAACTTGCATAAATACAGAATTCCTGGCATTGTTGTGGTGCTGGACACCACAGCAGCAGCAGCAGGTGAAACAGCATTATATTCATACACAATGTAACTTTTTGACTGGGATAATCCCTCAGTCGATCATTTCCACCAAGCTGACAACTCTGACATCTCCCTGGGAATGTGGAAAATTACTCAGCTATGTCCAGTTTCAAAGAGAGAAATAGTTACAATCTGACTAATTATCACACCATCAGTGTCTTCACAAAAGTCAAATTAGTGGTTGTTTTTTTTTGACAGAGCTGTCAAGCAGCACAGAAATAACCTGCTCAGTGTGGTATCTGATAGGTCCCCATGTGGAGATGGTGCTGTTGGAGAAATGTCACTGAATTACTAATCCATTCCAGGTTGATACTCTGGCAGCTGGTGGAAGTTAAAACAATTAATAAAATATCAAGAATTAAAATCTGGTGTCAGTAACAGTGACCTTGAAGCCAATGTCGATTGTAAATATCGATTTCCTTCCCCAATGTACTTTCAGGAAGTGAATCTCCCATGCTTTCCTGGTCTGGCCTAAAAGTGACTCCAGACACACGACTTGTGATAAATTCTTCAATGGTCTCTGAAACACGCAAGTAAGATACTCAAATGTATCAAACTGCTCCGAGTTTGGAAGGATAAAACCGACAGCAAACTCGGTATCAGAAAAGGGAACAGGAAACACAGTCCTGTTGATACTGCAGAGATATCCTTCCTAACATCTGAGATCCTCTGACAGCTGTACTCCAGCTGTCTCCTGATGTCTTTAGTTTCCAGAAATCCTTATTTATATTCAATGTCCTGGCTTCCACAGCCTTATGTGGGAGAGAATTCCCCGTGTTCATCAGTCTGTGAGTGCAGACATTTATTATCATCTCAATGCAGAGTGACCTGCCTGCTCCTAATACTGTGGCTCCATGTTTTAGACGTCCCAGCCAGTGGAATTACCATCCCTGCTTCCAATCTGTCTCGCCCAGTCTGGGTTTTATATATTTCATTGATATCTCCATTCGTTTTCCTAAAGCCCATGAATACAGGCCCAATCCAGTCAATGCAAGAGCTGCCCCACAAAAGCCAGTGATCGGTCTGGTCATCCTTCACTACTCTCCCTTTATGAGGTACGGAGACGAAAACTGCACACAATATAACACAATGTTTGAGATGTCCATAAGGTCATGTCGCAGCTGTTACGCTGC
>NW_025146166.1:0-1307 GCF_004010195.1 Chiloscyllium plagiosum | reverse complement strand
GTACAGTCCCACACACGCTGACTCTCACTGGGGCACAGACCCACACACACACTGACTCTCACTGGGGTACAGTCCCACACACAAACTGACTCTCACTGGCGTACAGACCCACACACACAGAGTCCCACACACACACTGACTCTCACTGGGGTACAGTCCCACACACACTGACTCTCACTGGGGCACAGACCCACACACACTGACTCTCACTGGGGTACAGTCCCACACACACACTGACTCTCACTGGGTTACAGATCTACACACGCTGACTCTCACTGGCGTACAGTCCCACACACACACTGACTCTCACTGGGGTACAGTCCCACACACACTGACCCTCACTGGGGTCAGACCCACACACACTGACTCTCACTGGCGTACAGACCCACACACGCACTGACTCTCACTGGGGTACAGTCCCACACACGCACTGACTCTCACTAGATACAGACCCACACACACTGACTCTCACTGAGATACAGACCCACCTACACACTGACTTTCACTGGGGTACAGACCCACACGCACTGACTCTCACTGAGATACAGACCCACACACACTGACTCTCACTGAGATACAGACCCATCCACACACTGACTCTAACTGGAGTACAGTCCCACACACACTGACTCTCTCTGGGGTACAGTCCCACACACACACTGCATCTCACTGGGTACAGTTCCACACACACACTGACTCTCAATGGGTTACAGACCCACACACACTGACACTCAATAGGGTACAGTCCCACACACACTGGCTCTCACTGGGGTATAGTCCCAAACACATTGACTCTCACTGGGGTACAGACCCACACACACTGTCCCCATCCACACACTGACACTCAATAGGGTACAGTCCCACACACACTGACTCTCACTGGGGCACAGACCCACACACACACTGACTCTCATTGGCGTACAGTCCCACACTCACACACAGACTCTCACTTGGGGAGAGTCCCACGTACACTGGCTCCCACTGGAGGAATGTCAGTTCTGAGGTAGTGCTGCACTGTCGGAGGTTCAGTGCTGAGGGAGTGCCGCCCTGTCGGAGGGTCAGTGCTGAGGGAGTGCCGCACTGTCGGAGGGTCAGTGCTGAGGGAGTGCCGCACCTTGGAAGGGTCAGCACTGAGGGAGTGCTGCACTGTCAGAGGGTGAGTGCTGAGGGAGTGCCGCACTGTCGGAGGGTCAGCACTAAGGGAGTGCTGCACTGTCGGAGGGTCAGTGCTGAGGGAGTGCCGCACTGTCGGAGGGTTAGTACTGAGGGAGTGACGCACTGTCGGAGTGTCAGTGCTGAGGGAGTGC
>NW_025146165.1:0-1307 GCF_004010195.1 Chiloscyllium plagiosum | reverse complement strand
TTATATTCCTGGATGTTCCGGACCCGTGTAATTGGATACCACTGTCTACATTTTCCCCTACGCTGCAAATTGTTGCCCATTCCTCGAAAATCCTTGATTGTGTTATTCATGAACCTTCTGCCGGTGCCTCAAAAATATTCAATATTTCTGCTTCCAACCGTCTGTGGGGAAGAGTGTTCCAAAGACTCACAGCACTTTGAGAAAACAAATATATACTTTATGATCTGAGTGTGAGATTATTTTTTTTTCTGTCTCCTTATCTGAGAAAGGATATAATTACATTGAAAGCAGTTCAGAGATGTTTCATTTCACGTATTCCTGGGATGAAGGGCTTATATTATGAAGGCTTTAACAGGGTACTCTTGGAATGAGAACGAAACATAAAAGACCTTGATAAGTGTGGATTAGGTATATACCCGCTGGGTGTTTGTATAGGCCAAATTTGTTGTAATTGTCATAGAACCTCGGCAGTGTGGAGGCAGGACGTTCCGTCCATTAAGTCCGCACTGATGCACCAAACAGCATCCCACATGGAGGTGGCCCCCTACCTTATCCATGTAACCCTACATTTCCCATAACTAACCCACCTAACCTACACATCCCTGGGCAACCACTTTAAACTGCATATCTTTGGACTGTGGCAGGAAACTGGAGCACTGAGAGGAAACCCACACAGTCACGGGGAGAATGTTCAAACTCCACATAGAGGGTCGCCCGAGGTTGGAATTGAACCCAGCTCCTTGGTGATGTGAGGAAGCAGTGCCACCCACAGATCCACCATACTCCTCCGTTAGTTCTGTTAGTAACTTGTGGCTGACTAAAGAAATCGGCCTGACTTCTTATCACTGAACCTAACCAAGTCTGAGACCTTTATTATCGGCCATATCACCAACCAGGTTACCTTTAAAATTTGTTGTGAGCAGTGGAGGAGTGGGAATAGAAAAGGAAATAGTGAAACCCTTCATCCTCAGTCACAAATGGAGTGAGAAGAAATTCACAAAGTGGGAATTCAGTCGAGTGGAAATCCTCTTTCCCAGAAGTTTGGGATGGCTGAATCTTTATATTATATCGAGGCTGGCTTCATGTGATTTTCCATAGACCGGTGAATCAGGGATAATGGTACTTGGAGAGAAAAGTGCAGCTGGGACAACAATAAAATGAGCCACGATCTCATTTACTGGTGGAGTAGTGTCAAAGGGCCGAATGGCCCACTCCTATCCCTCAGCCCTGTGTTCTGATGTTTCATTCAACCCTTCGGACCTGCAAATTGAGGTCACTCCGATGGTTAGGTGTAGTTTTGGAAATGT
>NW_025146164.1:0-1307 GCF_004010195.1 Chiloscyllium plagiosum | reverse complement strand
ACTCAGTAGCAGCAGTGTGTACCATCTACAAGACGCGCTGCAAAAATTCACCAAAGATCCTCAGAGAGCACCTTCCAAACCCACGACCACTTCTATCTGAAAGGACAAGGGTAGCAGATACATGGGAACACCACCATCTAGAAGTTCCCCTTCAAGCCACTCATCATCCTGACTTGGAAACATATCGCCGTTCCTTCACTGTCTCTGAGTCAGAATCCTGGAATTCCCTCCCTAAGGGCATTGTGGGTCAACCCACAGCACACAGACTGCAGCAGGTCAAGAAAGCAGCTCACCCCCACCTTCTCAAGGGGCAACTAGGGACGGGCAATAAATACTGGGCCCAGCCAGTGACACCTGTGTCCTACAAATAAAAATAAAATCAAAAGTATTGTGAAAAATAAGAGCTACTTGAGTAAGACAATAGTGTGAGACTGAAGATTGTCTGACTGGGAGAAAACAGACAGTGTGCATAAATGAGTCATTGTCTAATCAGCTGAATAGGCTGGGGCTGTTTTCCTGGAGTGTCAGGGGGGTGACCTTATAGAGGTTTCTAAAATCATGAGGGGCATGGATAGGGTGAATGGACAAGGTGTTTCCCCAGGGTAAGGGAATCCAAAAATAGGGGGTTTAAGGTGAGAGGGGCAAGATTTAAAAGGGATCTAAGAGGCAACTTTTTCACTCAGAAGAGGGGTGCGTGTATGGAATGACCTGCCAGAGGAAGTGGTGGAAGCTGGTAAAATTATGAAGATTAAAAGGCATCTGGCAGGGTATATGAACAGGAAGAGTTTGGTGGGATATGGGCCAAGTGTTGGCAAATGGGACTAGATTAATTAAGCATTTCTGGTCCTCGTGGACGAGTTGGACTGAAAGGTTTGTTTCCCTGCTGTACATCTCTGTGCATTGATGACTCTGAAGGCAAACGACTGCAGAATTCCTGGATTCAGTGGGATCTTGATGTCCGTGTAGAAAAAAGGTTAGAATGCATATGCAGCCTGTCATCGAGGAGGCTAATGGGATGCTATCCTTAATTATGCAACTTTTTAAAAAAAAGGTTTTGTGATTTCCACATGAAAGAAGTGAAACTATCACTGTATTCTAACAGATGAAAGGCTTAACAGACAATCAATTTTTCAATGTATAATTTCAGTTACATCACACTGTAAATTTTTGCTATAAATTCTGTGTGTTAGGATTGAGCCCTCCGCTATCACCTGATGATGCTTTTCACAGCAGAGAGTGGCGCGAGCTGGGCGGAAGTGAGGTTGGAGCGCAGAGCTGGTCAGGAAGGTAAGTGATTGGTATTTGAG
>NW_025146163.1:0-1307 GCF_004010195.1 Chiloscyllium plagiosum | reverse complement strand
CTTCTCCAAGGACACCCGGGCCCTAACGTAACGGTCTCCCTCTATTTTTTTTTTCAAAGTGCACGAATCTTTAACGGTCTCCCTCTATAGGTGCTCAAGGTATTTAATTCAGTAATTACCCAGCAGCGGTCTCTCTGTATAAGTGCTCAGGGTATTTAATTCAGTAATTACCCAACAGCGGTCTCTCTCTATAAGTGCTCAGGGTATTTAATTCAGTAATTACCCAGCAACAGACTCCCTTTATATTATTTTTATTAAACAAATTACAAAAACAGTTTACAACAAACAGTTACATTTACAGCTACATACAAGAGACAGCAATTTTACAAGGGAGAGGAGCAGCAAAGCCAGGCCCCAAACCCTACCATTCAAACAGTTTACAGGGACATGAGGACAAACCTCAAATCCCAGTTTCACAAAGATATAAGGAGACAACAGCAGTGACAGTTGTACATTAGACAGTACTGTTACACCAGACTCCCTTTATGTTTTTTTTTTAGTCCTTACACATACACTCAAATTCGGCAAACACTCAAGTGGCCAGTGACAAACACTGCCCTTCACATCAAAGGGCAGTGCGTGCACAGAATCTATTTTTTTTTGTCTTTTTTTTTCCTCTTTTTTTCCTTTTTTTTTCTTTTTTTTTCCCACACTACCACCTAAGTGCGGTAGTCCAGACTCCCTTTATAAATGCTCAAGGTATTTAATTCAGTAATTACCCAGCAGCGGTCTCCCTCTATAAGTGCTCAGGGTATTTAATTCAGTAATTATACAGCAGCGGTCTCCCTCTATAAGTGCTCAGGGAATTTAATTCAGTAATTATATAGCAGCGGTCTCCCTCTATAAGTGCTCAGGGTATTTAATTCAGTAATTACCCAACAGCGGTCTCTCTGTATAAGTGCTCAGGGTATTTAATTCAGTAATTACCCAGCAGCGGTCTCCCTCTATAAGTGCTCAGGGTATTTAATTCAGTAATTACCCAGCAGCAGATTCTCTCCATAAGTGCTCAGGGTATTTAACTCAGTAATTACCCAGCAGCAGATTCCCTTTATAAGTGCTCAGAGTATTTAATTCAGTAATTACCCAGCAGTGGTCTCTCTCTATAAGTGCTCAGGGTATTTAATTCAGTAATTACCCAGCAGCGGTCTCTATGTATAAGTGCTCAGGGTATTTAATACAGTAATTACCCATCAGCGGTCTCTCTGTATAAGTGCTCAGGGTATTTAATACAGTAATTACCCAGCCGCGGTCTCTCTCTATAAGTGCTCAGGGTTTTTAATTCAGTAATTACCCAGCAGCGGTCTCTC
>NW_025146162.1:0-1307 GCF_004010195.1 Chiloscyllium plagiosum | reverse complement strand
GGGTGAGGGAGCCCTGCACTGTGGGAGGGTCAGCGCTGAGGGAGCCCCGCACTGTGGGGGAGTGCGCTCCGGGGGCTCACTCTGAAGGATATCGGTGTGGTAGACCCAGTGGGTGTCGTTGAGCCAGTCGACAGTGGAGTCCTCCTGCAGGAGGCGCTCGTAGGTGACCCTCAGGTAGTGCACGTCCTCGGGGTCCACGCCCGAGTTCCAGATGTCGTACAGGACCGCCATCTCCTCGAACTCGCTGCGGGCCTCGAAGCCGCCCCCTGGCGAGGTGGACACGGGGCCTACGCCCTCTCCCGGTTTGGGACGCACTTCGCCAGGCTCCAGCCTCTTCCCACCCGGGGGGGCCTCACCCACGCCCTCGCCACCCGCCTCGGCCGAAGGGCGCCGCCTGCGCCGGCGCTGGGTCCGGGGGTCCTCTCGCGGGGAGGGGACGCTCCCCTGGGGACTGCGGGCCGGCACCACTTCCTCCGGGGCCTCCAGCACAGCTGGGGGCTCGCCGGGACTCTCGGCCGGGAGGGCTTCGGGCCTGCGGGCCGAGGGGACGGGCGCTGGCCGCCGGGGGGAGAGCGGGGGCTTGGCGTAACTGTGCTCCAGGTGGAAGAGGCGCTCGAGCCTGGGACCCTCCCCATCCTCCTCCTCCTCCTCCATCTCCATCTCCTCCTCCTCGGACGGCACGTCCAACTCTGAGGCGGCCTCTCCGATCGTCAGGGCGATGTCAGCCAGGGCGGCCAAGTCCACCCCCTTGTCCGGGGAGGGGGCCGGTGCCGCCGGGAGTGCGGTATTGGCCAACGCCAGCAGCGACGAGGCGCCCAGCTGCTCCTTGAGCCTCAGACACTCTCCCTCGGAGGGAGGCGCTTTGACCAGGGCGGCATGGTCCAGGGGCAGGTTGAGGACGGTGGCGGAGGCAGAGGCGGAGGGAGCCTCTCGAGGGCGCAGGGTGCGCGTCGAGGGCTCCACGGGGGAACGGCAGGCCAGCGCCAACTCCTCCTCGCTCTCCTCCTCCTCCTCCTCCTCCGTCTCAGTCTCCGTCTCTGTCTCCTCGTCCTCCTCCGACAGCGAGAACGACACCCTCTTGGACGACCTCCCGGTCGCCGCGGCACTCCGCGCGTCGCTCCCCTCCGGGCTCCGGCGCTCCGAAACCTCGGAATTCTCCTCGCCCACGGCCGGTGGGGGCGAAGGGACGGGATGCGGGGATCCCGCAAGAACCATGTCCTCCGGCTCTGCAGAGGAAGGAGAGAGGGGTCAGACATGTTCCACAATCGACCTCCAAGACAGAGACAGAGAGGGGGGAAAGGACAGTG
>NW_025146161.1:0-1307 GCF_004010195.1 Chiloscyllium plagiosum | reverse complement strand
ACCGTCTGTTGCACGGGTGCACAAGAAGTCCAAAGTCCCACTGCACACTTGCTTCCTCCCAATTCGCAGCCATTCAGTTCGTAATCTGCCGTCTTGTTTTTGCATTCGAAGTGAATATCCTCAAATTTCTGCCAAGTTCATAACATCTGCCATTGCTTTGCCCACTCAGCAGATCTGTTCACAACTTGCTGATGGATCTCTGCCTCTTCGAAACATTTTACCATCCCATCGAATGTGATACTGCCTGCTAGATTTGAGATGTTACATTTTGTTCCCTCAATCAAATCATTAACATATATTGTTTATAGCTTCGATACTAGAACGAATCATTCTGACACCATACCAGTTATTCTCTACCAAATGAAAAAGAAATATTAATTCCTCTTCTTTGCCTGCTCTCTGCCAAACAGTTTTCTATTCAGGAACTATGTCAAACCCATGTGCGTTACTCTTGTACTATAATCTCTTATGTGCGGCTTTCTCAAACATTTTGTGAAATTCCAAATAGACCACATCGACTTGCTCACTTTTGCCAACTCTACGGTTGCATCTTCAAAAAATGTCAGAGTAATGTATATGCCCCCGTTCAATCCTTCCATAATAGGGCATAGCATAAACAGAAAAATAATGAGGGATTGTGAGAAGGGTGCAACAATAATTATGTGTGACGTGAACACGCGAATTGTTTGAATTAATGAATTAGGTAAGGGAACCTTGATGAAAGTCTCGTGCAATGTTTGAGAAATGGTTGATTATAGCAGTATGCTGTAGAGCTAGAATGCGAACAGGTTGTTTTAGATTTGATAACAACTAGCGATCCTTAACTAGTCTTTCAGTGAAAGATGCGCTTGAAAGGAGTGACCACAATCTGTCAGAGAAGACATTCTTTTGAAGGAGTGAAGAAAGCGTCGCATTCAAGAGGCAAAGCTTTGGACAACGTAATTATTCAGGCCTAAGGAATGAGTTGGCTCAGCTTGGCTTTGGCAAACAATATTAAAGTGTAGAACTTGAGAGCAACTATGGCAGCATAGTAGAGAGATGCGACATATCGCAGCATTAAAAACCTTGGTCTCAAAAACTGCAGGAACTACAGAGTACGTTGGTGAAATTACAATAACTCGGGAGAAAATATTCAGTGAACTGTTGAGTGTAAATATAGTTAAGTCCCCAGGACCTGATGGTTTGCATTGCAGGTAATTGAAAGAAGTGACAGGGGATATGCTGATTGCATTCGTCATGATTTTACAACATACTCTGGATAGTGGACAGTTATTGGTAGATTGGAAACAGAATAGCATGACACCCCT
>NW_025146160.1:0-1307 GCF_004010195.1 Chiloscyllium plagiosum | reverse complement strand
ACAGTACATGTGCTCTGAATTTGATGCTACTGAGAACATTTTCCAGGTTTCAGGTAAAATGGAGAGCAGATATTTGTATAAATCGTATGTTAATTATTCTCTCTCCATCAGTGAGGTGAATACATATTATGGATGACAATCATAGCTAATTCACTGACATTGATAGCACTTTTTTCATCATTAATTCTCCAAATGAAAATTATGGTTTTGGAAATTCTGACCATTAAAGGCTGGAGTTTTGCTCAGAAGCAGGTAGTTTGCTTGTACATCCATCTCTGGAGAACATGTGGCCCAAATGGATTTGAATTATGTGACTGTGGGTATGGTCGATGATTGATTTGTTGCCTCAGGCATAAATCAGTAGTGGTCACCCTCTGAGAGAGAAAAAAAAAACCTGATCTCTGCCTTAAATAAGTAACCCCTTATTTTTAAATGATGACCCCTAATTCTGGCTTCTCCAATTAGAGGAAACATCTATTCCACCGACACGTGGTCAAGTCCTCTCAGGCTACCATGTGCTTTGGTTAGGTCATCTTTTAATTTCTACAGCATACAGGCCTAGCCTGCCCAGCCTTCCCTTAGAAGGCAATCCACTCATTTCAAGTATTAGTCTAGGAAACCTCTTCTGCTCCAACTGCATTAATATAAGTACGGTGACTGGTACTGTACATAGAACTCTATATCCAGGATCTTACCAACATCCTGCATAACGGAAGCATATCCTCCCTACTTCAGCATTCATTTCCTCCCACAATAAGAAATGACAATCTTGTAGCCTTCCTACTTACTTAATATACCAAAGAAATAGCCATCTGTGATTTGGAAAATAGATCACCCAGGTTTCTCTGCATCCCTGAGCTCTCAGAGGCATTGAGTCATTGAAATATACATCACATAAGAGAATCTTTGGTCCAACTCATCCATGCCGACCAGATACCTAAACTAATCTAGGCCCATTTGCTAGTATTTGGTCCATATCTCTCTAAAACCTTCTTCTTCATGTACCCAGATGCCTTTTAAAAGTTGTAATTGTACCAGTCTCCACCACTTCCTCTGGCAGCTCATTCCATGCATACACCACCCTCTCCATGATAAAGTTGCCGTGAGGTCCCTTTTATATCTTTCCCCTCTCGCCCTGAACCTATGCCCTCCAGGTCTGGACTCCCTCAATCCAGAGAAAAGCCATATTGGCTGTTTACTCTATCCATGCCCTTCATGATTTTATAAATATCTCTAAGGTCACCTCTAAGCTTCCGAATCTCCACGGAAAACAATCCCAGATTATACAGCCTCTCCCTCGAGCTCAA
>NW_025146159.1:0-1307 GCF_004010195.1 Chiloscyllium plagiosum | reverse complement strand
TGAATGTTATCCCGAAGAAAGAGTGAAGCTGTCGAGGTCCATTTCATGACAGCAGGAATATTTGATAAGAGATGGAGTGCTGAATTGAAGTTCATTGTTTCTTTTCAGGCGGTCGTAAAGGCACAGGTTCTGAAATGTCTGGGGTTGATCTACTTGAAGAAGGTTTAAAATTTGAATTTAAAAATACACTAGTAGTATGAAATGGGAGTGGCCAGGTCTCCCAGCACAATTTAACTCTGGTTTGGGTTTGGTTTGGTTTTAGCAGACAGTCTGTGAAGCTTCTGGACCCAAGGTTCAAGCTGATCCTCCCTCTCTCTGACATCTCTCCTGTAGGAACCTGGGTTTGATTTTACCTTTTGTGCCAAGGGAATGTTTATGGAGATTGTTGAAAGTATTTGCCACAGCATCATTAAGTTTGGATGATCTCTTGGGTTTTCAGATAGGTTAAGTTATTCTGTGTTCTGTTCTCCTTTGTGTTTCATTCAGTAAACTTGTAAATACATTCTGTTTTGTTTAAAACAAAGTGGCTGGGCCAGTTGCATCACGATTGGAATATCCACTGTACGCCTTCTGAAAAAATGTGCAAAGGTAGGGTCTTGGTTAATTTCTTGAAATGTTCTGAGCAGGTCTGGCCTTGTCCACAACAACGACCATAGAGAATAGGACCCTGATTACCAAGTGTTGTCATGTGGTGTGTCCACGTGTTGATCTAAGATTTTCTTTGTGTTAACGTGATGCTCCAAACCCATCTAGTGACATTGATCTATGGAGCTAACTAGTTTCAAGTGGTGAAGCCATGTTCTGAAGTTAAAATCTAGTTTGTTCCATATCGGGAAGATAACCGGTTATGTTAGCTTCAGGCCGCTTAGCTACATTCATGCTTTGAACTATAAGATAATAAGAAACAGGAACAGGAATAGCCCAGTCAGCTCCTGGAGCCTAATCTACCATTCATTAGAATCATGGACAGCTCAACATTCCTCATGTTCACTTTCTTGCCTTTTCCTTATAAATGTTGATTCCCATATTGATCAGGAGTCTGTCCTCTAGGCGAAGAAATTCTTCCACAACTCCATCCTAAGTTTTCAACCTTTATTCAGAGACTATGTCCTGTGAACCTAGATTCTCCCATGAGGAAAACCATCCTCTCAGCATTTACCCTGTGAAGCCCCTTAAGAACGCTCTATGTTTCAATGAGATCATCTCTCATTCTTCTAAACTCCAGCGAGTAAAGTCCAAACCTGTTTAATCTTTGCTCATTGGACAATCCTGAAGTTTGGTAATATTGTAGAAAAGGGAGCCTGTCC
>NW_025146158.1:0-1307 GCF_004010195.1 Chiloscyllium plagiosum | reverse complement strand
CCCCCTAGTACTTCTGAGGTCGGAAATAATGAGGGTTTGTGACAAGAGAACAACGGTGGGATGAACATGCATATTTACTCAAATAATCAACTTGGCAAGTGTAGGCTCGGAGAACAATTCATAGAATGTATGAGGGATTGTTTCTGAGAACAACATTTCATGGAACCAACCAGAGAACGGGCTTCTTTAGATTCGAAATCATGTAACAAGAAAAGATTGATAAATGATCATATAGTTAAGGATCCTCTTGGAAGGAGAAACCACGAGTTTCAAATTCAGATTGAAAGATTCAGGACAGAGTCAGATACAAGTGCAGTTTTATTGTTGGGCAATGGAAATTATACTGACTGAAGAAAGTGCCTGCCTGAACTGGGACAGATGGATAACACTGAGAAAGATTTAGGGAGATACTATAGAGCCATCAATTAAAATACATTCGTGAGAGGAATAGGAATTGTGTAACGGAGAAAAATCATCCAGGTCTTGACAAGGAAGTCAATGACAGCATGAGGACAAAAGCTAGGATAAATGATAATGCACAAAGTACTCACACTCTGCAGAATTTGGCAAGGCAGTGGTATTGTGCCTTATCAGTGAACTATTAATCACGAGAACCAGCTAATGCTCTGGTGACATGGGTTTGCATCCTGCCATGGCAGATGGTGGAGTTTGAATTCATATCTGGAATTAAAAGAATGATGGTGAACATAAATCGATTGAGAGGGAAAAAAAGTCATTGGTTCACCAATGTGCTTTTGGGAAAGAAAATGCTACCCTTACCTGGTCTGGCTTTCAAGTGACTCAAGATCCACAGCAATATGGTGAAGTCTTAACTGCCATGCGCCCAATCAATGATGGGCAATAAATGATGGCCCACGCAATTACACCTTCATCCTGTGAATGAATAAAACAAAGCTTTAGACGTCAGCAAAAGGTGAGCAAACACAACTTGAAAAGAGGTTACGATAGGAAACAAACAGAAACATAAACACTGACCCTTCAAGCGTCTACATGTATGCAAAAATTGAGATAATAGTGAAATTAAGTGTTGGCCCATTGCAGTATGACATTAACAAGATAACAAATGAAACTCAAAAATGGTGGAGGCACAAAACCCATGATTTCTGTTTTCACAGTGGGAGATAATTATCTCTCCCTCTTAAGTGTAGTTACTACAGAGGATCTTGTTGGGACTACAGTGACCAGGGAAAATATACTAAGTAAACTGATAGGATTAAAGGCAGATAAGTCACTGGGAACTGATGGCCTGCAACCAGGGTACTAAAAGACGTGGCAGCAGAGGTAGT
>NW_025146157.1:0-1307 GCF_004010195.1 Chiloscyllium plagiosum | reverse complement strand
CGGGAGACTGCCACACCGGGAGACTGCCACACCCGGGACACTGCTAAACCTGGGACACTACCGGCAGACTGGTACAGTTGGAGACAGGCACACCGAGAGACTGCCACACCGGAAGACACCATGCCAGTCAGAGACTTCCTTTCCCTTCCTTCAGCTGCAGACCTGCAGCCTCGGCCTAGCCTATGAATCCGCGTTGGGGGAATGCCTATTGAGTGTCAGTGGTGGAGAGAACGTGCTCGTGAATGTGGTGCTAATCAAGCGGGGGCTGCTTTGTCCTGGATAGCGTCACACATCTTAAGTGTTGCTGGAGGTGTACCCATCTAGGCGTGTGGGAGTATTCCATCACACTCCTGACTTGTGCCTTGTAGATTGTGGACAGGTTTTGGGGAGTCAGGAGGTGAGTTACTCACTGCAGTATTCCTAACTCCTGAGCTGCTCTTGTTGACAGCGTGTTTATGTGGTGAATTCAGTTCAGTTTCTGGTCCATGCTTACCCCCAAAATGTTGATAATAGGGTCAAACAAGGCAGGTCAGTCAGATAAGACCATATTTATTCTTATCAAACTAGTCCCAGCTCGATCTGAATGACATTTGTGATTTACTAACCTTTCTTGCAGAACAACAAGGACCTTTTATGTGATTCTAATAACTTTTTCAGACCCTGGCAAAACCAGAACAGATTACCATCCGTTCAAACATTGCTGCATTGTCAGGACTTCTGTGTTCCTGGCACGCCAGAAATTCTTGAATACAAACAGCAAGCAGCATAAACGAATAAAGATGGTGATGAAAATATGTGTTAATATAAGCTTGAAACAAAGATACTCTTCGACAATTTAAGGGGACTGGTGATGAGCTGAATTTAAAACAAAAAGGTCATTTGGGACTGGAGTTGGAATGCAGCACAGGCTAAAACAAATGGACGTCTCTCTCCTGCCTGCAGTGTCCTACAGGAAATAAATCTGGAGCAGGCTCAACCCAACTCTGAGTAAATGTTATTTCACTGCACAAAACTTCCCACAGTTATGCACTAAATTGGCAAACTCTGCAAGGCTCTCACTGATCACTAAAATGGTGCAGGAAAAGGGAAAAAAAAGCATCCCACTGATTCGGTCCAGGATTATTCTTCTCCAGATATAAAGTCCAGCACTTGCTCAGCTGTCAGTCTTGGCTCAAAGGCTGCACTCTTTTCTCTGCTCTCAGATGATAACTGGTTCAAGGAGCTTCAGAAACGGATACGACAGTTCAGTGCCGCACTGAAGGAGCCTTGCACTGTCGAAGGGACTGTGCAACATTAAACTGAGGCAT
>NW_025146156.1:0-1307 GCF_004010195.1 Chiloscyllium plagiosum | reverse complement strand
CATTGTGCAATCATTTCTGACCTTATGATGGAGGGAAGGTCATTGATGAAGCAGCTGAAGATGGTTGGGCCTAGGCCACTACCCTGAGGGTATGGGCTTGTGGTGCAACGCTAGTGCATCTGGCTTCAGGTTAGAAGGTTGCGCCTTCAAATTGTGTCACGTTCAATTTCTTATTTTACTCATACGTGAGGAATAAGAGAATGATCAGGGAGAAGGTAGGGCCGGTCAGGGATAGCGGAGGGAACTTGTGCGTGGAGTCTGAGCAGATAGGGGAAGCCCTAAATGAGTTTTTTGTTTCAGTTTTCACCAAGGAAAGGGAACTTGTTGTGAATGAAAATTTTGAGGAGCTGGGATACAGGTTTGACCAGATCAAGGTTGATGAAGTTGATGTGCTAGAACCTTTGGAAAACATTAAGATTGATAAGTCCCCAGGGCCAGACCAGATTTATCCTCGGCTCCTCCGGGAAGTGAGAAAGAGGGTGCGAAGCCGCTGGCGAAGCTCTTTGCCTCCTCACTCTCCACGGGAGTCGTACCGGAGGATTGGAAGGAGGCGAATGTTGTTCCTCTTTTCAAGAAGGGTAATAGGGAAATCCCTAGGAATTACAGACCAGTCAGTCTTATATCTGTGGTCAGCAAATTTTTGGAAATAATTCTGAAGGATAGGATTTATGACTATTTGACAAAGCAGAGTGTGATTAAAGGCAGTCAGCATGGCTTTGTGAGGGGCAGGTCATGCCTTACAAATCTGATTGTGTTCTTTGAGGAGGTGTCAAGACAGGTCGAGCAGTGGATGTGGTGTATATGGACTTCAGCAAGGCATTTGATAGGTCTCCCCATGGTAGGCCATTCATAAAGTCAGGAGGTATGGGATACAGGGAGATTTGGCTGTCTGGATTCAGAATTGGCTGACTGACAAAAGGCAGAGAGTGGTTGTAGATGGGAAGTATTCTGCCTGGAGGTCAGTAGTGAGTGGCGTCCCACAGGGCTCTGTTCTTGGGCCTCTGCTCTTTGTAGTTTTTATAAAGGACTTGGATGAGGAGGTTGAGGGGTGGGTTAGTAAATTTGCAGATGACACTAAGGTTGGAGGTGCTGTTGATAGTATCGAGGGCTACTGCAGGCTGCAGCGTGACATAGACAGAATGCAGAGCTGGGCTGAGAAATGGCAGATGGAGTTCAGCCTGGATAAATGCGAAGTGATGCATTTTGGAAGGTTAAACTCGAATGCTGAATATAGGATTAAAGTCAGGATCCTTGGCAGTGTGGAGGAACAGACAGAGCTGGGTGTGCAAGTACATAGATCCCTCAAA
>NW_025146155.1:0-1307 GCF_004010195.1 Chiloscyllium plagiosum | reverse complement strand
GTATCTTCATGGTTTGAGTTTTCTCTTGTCTTGATCCATCTTCCAAAGTGCAGCAGCTCACGTATTTCAGTGTTACCGTTTATCAGTCATTGTTCGGTCCATCTGACAATCTGTTTGTATCCTCTTGCAACCAACACGTTCTTGCTCACTGTGACCCAGCCGGCTAATCATTGTGTCAACTACAACATAGTTTATCATCCTCCAATATCCCCTACATATCCCAAATTCTTCTCATCAACATTTATGAAGTTCAGAAACAAACCTTGATTTTCTTCCTGTTCTGCGGATGTTGTTGTAGAATTGGGAATTCCAGTCTCTTGTTTTTCCTATTTTGGTGAATTTACAGCGTGAACCGGTTGTCGTCTTTTCTGAGGAAGCCACAAATATTATTTTGGACATGGAGCTGAATTCTGCTTTTATACTCCGCCCCTCTGCATGTATTATTCATAATGCTTGGACATCTTTAACCTTGGATTAACTTTTGGCACCTTGCCCTGCAACATTTCGATTTTATGTGGGCCTGCAGAAAATCCTTTACAACATTCACTGCAATAGTCAGAACTGAAAGGACTTTCTAATCTGCAGGATGGACACAGGCTCATCTATTAATTTTGGTTGAAAGAGCTAGAGCAATGATGATAAAGATCGAATCAAATTCTGGATTATAAACACACTATAGAAGATCAATTCACGTTCTCATTTCTGCGCTGAATTGGAAGCAAATTAAAAGAGCAAATATCCACCGTTCTGAATATTGTTTAAAAAGTGATGTCATGTTGAAATAATACATGCAGGAAGACTATGCATCAATTTTCTTTTGAATATTGCGAGGACATTGTTCAAACAAGCAGTGTTCTTGAGTTTTGCTCCTTATTTTTTCAACTGATCTTCCCGTGTAATTTGAGGTGAGATCAGAGTGACTTCCCTTTCAATCAAAGCAGGACTTGACTGACGGTAGAATCAAGGACCCTGAGCAAAACTGTGATTAATGGGAATTAGAGAACATTCTGCCCTGGAGCAATAGAAAAAACAGTCTCTGCAAGGTATCTTCCAAACTGAATGCCATCCTGATTAGGGACTCATTTGCTGATCCTTCACAAGTAATTGTTAAAAATCTTGGAATGCCCCTACAAACAGCTCTGTCTGGATCTGAATCACTTTGTATTGAAGAGGTAAAACTGGGCAAATCTGTCTCGCTTATTCCAGAGTCATTGGGGATGACAAATAAACTCTGCCCTTGCTAGTGCCTTCCAAAACCCTGGATGAATATGTTTTGTTAAAAATACAAAGATATTTCATGTTTTCAT
>NW_025146154.1:0-1307 GCF_004010195.1 Chiloscyllium plagiosum | reverse complement strand
CATTCCGTAAGTTTCAATCAGATTCCACCTCCTCTTATCCTTTTAAACTCCATTGAGTACAGACCCAGAATACTCAACAACTCGTCATATGACGAGCCCTTCATCCCCGAGATCATTCACGTAAACCTCCTTCAGACGCTTCCAAAGCCAACACATCCTTCCTTAGATAGGGGGTAATATAGTAGAGGATGGGAATTGAGCACCAAGAATGTTGAAACGACCAATGCACAAAAAATTATACATTTTAAAATGAATATCAAACAAGTATAACTCATTTCACAAGTAAGTTATCATATTTTGCAGATTCAGTAACTCATTACTTTGGTTAATCAAACTAACATATGCACAACTCCAGAATTAATACTCAATAGCAATTATACTGAAAACCAGATTACAAAGTGCTTCAACCTAAAATCTGAGCAACTTCCTGATCATTGAAACTCAAAGTGTACAGGAAGCCATTTGAGCTACAAAAAATTCTAATGAAGCACTGGAACACAAAAAGTACATTTCATCTTTAAACATAATTTCAAGCAAAGAATGGTGTTACGATTTAAATATTAGGGGCAGACTGCAACAGAAAAGGATTCACACTACATCTTACTGATTCACAATGTTTATTTTCTTCCCATTCATTAGAGTCATAGAGATGTACAGCATGGAAACTGACCCTTTGGTCCAACTCATCCATGCCGACCAGATATCCCTACCTAATATAGTTCCATTTGCCAACACTTGGCCCATATCCCTTCCAACCCTTTCTACTCATATACCCATCCAGATGCTTTTTAAATGTTGTAATTGTACCAGCCTCCACCACTTCCTCTGGCAGCTCATTCTATACACACCACCCTCTGTGTGAAAAAGTTGCCCCTTAGGTCCCTTTTATATTTTTCCCCTCTCACCCTAAACCCATCCTAGTTCTGGACTCCCCCACGCTTGAAAACAAAACCTTGTCTATTTATCCTATCCGTGCCCCTCATGATTTTATAAACCTCTATAAAGTCACCCCCCCTCAGCCTCCAACAATCCAGGGAAAACAGCCCCAGCCTATTCAGCCTCTCCTTATAGCTCAAACCCTCCAACATACTTGTAAATCTTTTCTGAATCCTTTCAAGTTTCACAGCATCCTCCTGATAGGTTCGTGAATGAAAGAAAAGTAGAAAATGCTAGGAACACAACTTTAGTGACCAAGATATTCATGTCTGGGCTGAATTGCAGGTTCGTTGCAATGACTTTTGTTCACATTTCCACTTATCCTTGTTGTTACAATATAGCTGGGGGCTGGGGGCTGGGGGCTGGGGACT
>NW_025146153.1:0-1307 GCF_004010195.1 Chiloscyllium plagiosum | reverse complement strand
GAGTGAATCCTGGAGTCGAACTCCCAACTCTCTTTGCACTTCAGACTTCTGAATTCTCTCCCCATTTATAAAATAGCCCATGCGCCTTTAATTCACGACACAAAGACAGGTAGGAAACTCAGATTGTAAAAACCAATATTATGGAGTTTGAAAAAGATGCAAACACATTAAATGAGCGGGTGAAGATATGGCAAATAAAGGATCATGTGGGAAAGTATGCAATTGTGAGGAAGAATATGAAGAGGAATATTATCCAAATAGTAAATGATTGTGGACCTCTGATATGCAGAGGGATCTGGTTGTCATAAAATGTGCACTGGACCCACTCGAGTCTGCACGAGACTCACCCGAGTCTGTACTGGACCCACGCGAGTCTGTACTGGACTCACTCGAGTCTGTACTGGACCCACGCGAGTCTGTACTGGACCCATGCGAGTCTGTACTGGACCCACGTGAGTCTATACTGTACTCGCTCGAGTCTGTAGTGGACCCACTCAAGTCTGCGCTGGGCCCAGGCGAGTCGGTACTGGACCCACGTGAGTCTGTACTGGACCCATGCGAGTCTGTCCTGGACCCACGTGAGTCTGTACTGGACCCATGCAAGTCTGTACTGGACCCACTCGAGTCTGTACTGGACCCACCCGAGTCTGTACTGGACTCACGTGAATCTGTACTGGACCCACGTGAGTTTGTACTGGACACTTGCGAGTCTGTACTGGACCCATACGAGTCTGTACTGGACCCACGTAAGTCTGTACTGGACCCATGCGAATCTGTACTGTACTCACTCGAGTCTGCACTGGATCCACTCGAGTCTGTACTGGACCCATGCGAGTCTGTACTGGACACTTGCGAGTCTGTAGTGGACCCACCCGAGTCTGTACTGGACCCACGTGAGTTTGTACTGGACACTTGCGAGTCTGTACTGGGCCCATGCGAGTCTGTACTGGACCCACGTGAGTCTGTACTGGACTCATGCGAGTCGGTCCTGGACCCAAGTGAGTCTGTACTGGACCCTTGCGAGTCTGTACTGGACCCACCCGAGTCTGTACTGGATCGATGTGAGTCTGTACTGGACCCATGTGAGTTTGTACTGGACACTTGCGAGTTTGTACTGGACCCATGTGAGTCTGTACTGGACCCATGTGATGGTGTACTGGACCCATCCGAGTCTGTACTGGACCCTTGCGAGTCTGTACTGGACGCATGTGAGTCTGTACTGCACCCATGCGAGTCTGTACTGGAACCACGTGAATCTGTACTGGACCCATGCAAGTCTGTCCTGGACCCACATGAGTCTGTATTGG
>NW_025146152.1:0-1307 GCF_004010195.1 Chiloscyllium plagiosum | reverse complement strand
GCGCCGCTCACTTTCAGACACAGAATAAGGGAACGCGGGCTCAGAGCTCCCTTTTATAGACTGACGACGTCAGCAATGCTAATGAGGGATGGAGGAAAGCCTGGTTTCTGATTGGGTAGTTTACAAGGAATCATTCCCAAACACTCAGTTTCTGTGATTGGGTAAAGTGGGATCCAATGTGGATCTGTCAGAATCTGCAACGAAATGTGAAGTGGATGGTGATTCTGTTCCTGTCAGTCTGACTGAGGGAGATTTGTTTTGTGTCTGTGATACAGAAAGCGACTGTGGTAATGGCTCGGTTTCCTTTTGCTCGTTGTTGTGATGATGTGGGAGTGGAAGGCAAATGCCGGAGGAAACATCACAGAAGCGCTTCACAGGAGGTTCCCAAGCACTGAGGATGTCACTTAGACAGGGGACGAAACGTCTGCAACACAAATTCCCACCTCGGCGAACAGAACCACAACATTTAGAGCATTTCTCAGTCTCATACGAATGCCTGTTAACCAGCAACCGTTAGCATGCTATATATGTCTCACTTGAACTTTGTATCTGTCGAGTCCTTATTTAGACATTTTGCATGAATTCAACACCTGTCCATCGAGGCTGTGGTCCTCTGTGTAATAGTCAATTAGTGTTACTGCAAGACAGGTTTTATTCTGTATCCACCAAACATGATGGAAGCTGTAAAACTTTACACCATTTGCCTGCCACTTGGAAATGTTCCTCCAATCTGTGCCTGGGAGGTAAAGCATTTTTGTTTACTCTATTTCACAGTCCTTACATGTCAATATGTTACTGGACTGTAACTTAAACCTTCTGAAGTGTAATCTGTTGTTTTTTATTCTGTCGGTGTCAGTCATTAACATAAGAATGTGTCTCATTTAGTATCTACAATTTTGAGTGTGACCAAACACCATTTTAGACAGTCTCAGCTAGGACTCCCTCCCCTCCACAGCAAATCCTTACAATCAACTTCTGCGCTTTGACAGTAAGTTTGTATTGATAACTGTAGCATTTGGCAAGAGGCAATATCTTGTACCTTGCGGAATTTGCAATAACAATGTTACTGCTGACGTTACACTGTTCATGTCAGTTTCTCACCAGTGAATAGTTGCATTGTATCCTAACAATTCATTGTTTTGCAACTGACTCCGTATTTCATTCTGTAACTGCCAGTTTTTTGTTTCTAATCTTGTTTTTACTCAGTTTCTGTCAATCACTGGCATGTGAGAGAGCAAATATCTCAACATTTCTAACTTCAGATGAAATGAATGTGTTTTTTTTACTCCATCCCTGTTATGTCACAG
>NW_025146151.1:0-1307 GCF_004010195.1 Chiloscyllium plagiosum | reverse complement strand
GTATGAGGTGTTTCTGACATTTGCTGCATTAGATTGAGGTGTTTCAGACTGTAGCTGTGTGAGATTGAGGTGTTTCAGACTGTAGCTGTAGGAGGTTGAAGTGTATCAGACCGTAGCAGTGTGTGTCTGAGATGTTTCAGCAAGTAGCTGTATGATTTTGAGGTTTTTCAGACTGTAGCTGTGTGAGTTTTAGATGTTTCAGACTGTAGCTGTATGAGTTTGAGGAGTTTCAGACTGTGGCTGTATGAGGTTGAGATGTTTCAGGCAGTAGCTGTGTGAGTCTGTGGTGTTCCAGACCGTAGCTGTGTGGGTTTGCGATGTTTCAGACCGTAGTTATGTGAGTTTGAGGTGTTTCAGGCTGTTGCTGTATTAGGTTGATGAGTTTCAGACAGTATGTGTGTGAGTTTGAGGTGTTTCAGACTGTTGCTGTATTAGGTTGATGTGTTTCTGACAGTAGCTATGTGAGTTTGAGGTGTTTCAGACATAAGCTGTATTAGATTGAGGTGTTTAAGACTGTAGATGTTTGAATTTTAGATGTTTCAGCCTGTAGCTGTATGAGGTTGAGATGTTTCAGACAGTACCTGTGTGAGTCTGTGTTGTTCCAGCCCGTAGCTGTGTGAGTTGTAGATGTTTCAGACTGTACCTGTGTGTGTTTGAGATGTATCACACCGTATCTGTCTGGGTTTGAGATGTTTCAGACTGTAGCCGTGTGAGTTTGAGATGTTTCAGACTGTTGCTGTATGAGTTTGAGATGTTTCAGACCGCAGTTGTGTGAGTTTGAGGTGTATCAGACCATAGTTGTGTGAGTATGAGGTGTTTCTGACATTTGCTGCATTAGGTTGAGGTGTTTCAGACTGTAGCTGTGTGAATTTGAGGTGTTTCAGACTGTATCTGTAGGCGGTTGAAGTGCATCAGGCCAAAGCAGTGTGTGTCTGAAATGTTTCAGACAGTAGCTGTATGATTTTGAGGTTTTTCAGACTGTAGCTGTGTGAGTTTTAGATGTTTCAGACTGTAGCTGTATGAGTTTGAGGAGTTTCAGACTGTCGCTGTATGAGGTTGAGATGTTTCAGGCAGTAGCTGTGTGAGTCTGTGGTGTTCCAGACCGCAGCTGTGTGGGTTTGCGATGTTTCAGACCGTAGTTATGTGAGTTTGAGGTGTTTCAGGCTGTTGCTGTATTAGGTTGATGTGTTTCTGACAGTAGCTATGTGAGTTTGAGGTGTTTCAGACATAAGCTGTGTTAGATTGTGGTGTTTAAGACTGTGGATGTGAGAATGTTAGATGTTTCAGACTGTAGCTGTATGAGGTTG
>NW_025146150.1:0-1307 GCF_004010195.1 Chiloscyllium plagiosum | reverse complement strand
TTACAAATGATCCATTTAGAACGTGTTTCTGTTATGTGGTTCAGATCCTTTCAACTTTATATTACAGGGTACAACAATCATCTTTCTGTCTTTCCATCCAGTGTACATGAATAATGCTCCATCAGCAACTTGAAATCTCTTCTTGTCCTTTCTCTTACAGTTAGTCTCGTGGTGATTGTAATTTCAGCTCGAGGCAAAGGTGGTCTTTCCACATGCAGCACTATCTACCTAGTGGCCATGGCAACGTCTGATCTACTATTCATTGTATTTTATGTCGTACTACTCCGATTTCAAAAATTTTATTATCCACGTTGTTTCCTGAGCATCACTCCGGTTTGCAGTCTTATCAATGTCCTCCACCACCTGACCATTGATTGTTCTGTCTGGTTCACTGTTGCCTTTTCTTTCGATCGATTTGTCGCCATTTGTATTTATCAGATGAAAACTACGTATTGCACAAAGAAAACTGTAATGAAGGTTCTAGAAATCATCTGTATTTTCTTTTCGTTAAAGAACATTCCCACGTACTTTCAAGTTAAACCTGGAACGATTATAAACAACATTAAATGGTACTGTCATGTCTGGTCCAGTTATTATTACGACCGTCGGTGGATAAGTTTCAGATATTTTGAACAATTTTTAACACCAATGTTCCCATTCATTTTTATTCTCTTTCTCAATATTCTGACTGTCAGACACATCTTCCAGGCTATTAAGGTGCGTGAGGAATTGGGGAATCAGAGAAAAATAGAGAATGATCCAGAGGTAGAGAGTCAGAAAGAAGTCTGTGATTTTACTCTTTGTCATATCTGCCAGCTTCATACTCCTCTGGTTGTGCTGTATTTTATATTACTTTAATGCTGGTTATTCATTGGATTATGCTGTTTATCGTCTCTTTGAACTAATTGTATTTATGCTGCGGAACTTAAGCTGCTGCATAAATGCATTTATTTATGTGGTGACACAGAAAAGGTTCAGAGACCAGATAAAGTATGCTGCTAAATATCCAGTGATAAAAATAATTCAATTAATGAATAAATCCAAGTAATTGAGAAACAAGATTAGATGCAGCAAATAATGGAACGAGGAGTCTACGTGAGGAAAGGACTGAAAGGATAAGCAGGAGTAGAAACACGACAATACTCCTTTTTTAATGGGCAAGGAATGACTCCTGCTGTTTTCCTGCATCTTATCTCTCCATCCAGCAGAGGTTATCCGCAGTTTTGTGTGTAGTTTTAAACGAAAATCATGCAAGAAAGTAAACAATCTGAATTAAAATAAAATTGCCAAACTGGCAATGTGTAACC
>NW_025146149.1:0-1307 GCF_004010195.1 Chiloscyllium plagiosum | reverse complement strand
CAAAAAGCAGTGGACCCAGCACCAATCCTTATGGTACACCGCTGGTCAGTCTGGAAAGCAACCCTACACCTGTTCAACCACTTTCGTATCAAAATAGCTAGCTTTCCCTGGTTTCCAAGTGATCTAACCATGCTAACCAGACTACCAGGCAGAAACTTGTTGAATGCATTAGTGAAGTCCATCCCGACTACATCTACCACTCTGCCCTCATCAATCCTCTTTGTTATGTCTTGAAAAACTCAAGCAAGTTTGTGAGACACAATTTCCCACCCACAAAACCATTTTGATTATCCCTAATCATTCATGCCCCCCAAAGGGGTGAGAAGTGACTCAGTGGTTAGCACTGCTGCCTCACAGCACCAGGTACCCGGGTTCGAGTCCACCCTCAGGGACCGCATGTGTGGAGTTTGCATATTCTCCCCATGTCTGCATGGGTTTCCTCTGGGTGTTCTAGTTTCCTCCCACAATCCAAAAGATGTGCTGATTAGATGAGTTGGCCATCCTAAATTGCCTATAGTATGGGTTAGGTGCATTATTCAGGGGTAAATGTAGAGTGATGGAGTCGGTGAATGGGTCTGGGTGGGTTACTCTTTGGAGCGTTGGTGTGGAATTGTTGGGCCAAGTGGCCTGTTTCCACACTGTACGGATTCTATGATTCTATAAATACATGTAACTCCTGTCCCTCAGGATCCCCTCCAACAATTTGCCCACCACTGATGTTATGCTCATAGGTCTATAGTTCCCTGGATTTTCTTTAACATGTTTGTAAAATAATGGCACCACAGTAACCAACCTTCAGTCTTCTGGCACCTTCCCTTGGCTATCGATGATACAAGGCGTCCAGCACTCACTTCCCTAGCTTCCCACAGGATTCTGGGCTACACCCAATCAAGTCCTGGGGATTTATACATCTTTATGCATTTTAAGGCGTCCAGCATCTCTTCCACTGTAACATGGATATTTTTCAAGATGTCGCTATTTATTTCACCAAGTTCTGTAACTTCCATATCCTTCCCCACAGTAAACATTGTTTAGTATCTCGTCCAACTCCTGCAGTTCCACATATAAGTAGCCTAGCTGATCTTTGAGGGGCCCTATTCTCTCCCCAGTGGCCTGTTTGTCCTTAATGTACTCGTAGAAATCCTTTGGATTCTCCATGACCCTATTTGGCAAAGCTATCAGATGTCCCCTTTTTGCTCTCCTGGTTTCCCTCTTAAGTATACTTCTAATGCCTTTTTAATCTTCTCAGGATGCACTCGATCCCTTCTATCTATACCTGACATATGCTTCTTTCTTTTTTTTGACCA
>NW_025146148.1:0-1307 GCF_004010195.1 Chiloscyllium plagiosum | reverse complement strand
AGTGAGAGATTAATCATTGAGATTGGGACGTACAGTGGGAAATTAATCAGTGAGACTGGGATGGACGGTGAGAGATTAATAAGTGAGACTGGGACGGACGGAGAGAGATTAATCAGTGAGACTGGGACGGACGGTGAGAGATTAATCAGTGAGACTGGGATGGACGGTGAGACATTAATCAGTGAGACTGGGACGGTCGGTGAGAGATTAATCAGTGAGACTGGGACGGACGGTGAGAGATTAATCAGTGAGATTGGGATGGACGGAGAGAGATTAATCAGTGAGACTGGGACGGACGGAGAGATATAAATCAGTGAGACAGGGACGGACAGTGAGAGATTAATAAGCGAGACTGGGACGGAATGTGAGAGATTAATCAGTGAGACAGGGACGGACAGTGAGAGATTAATCAGTGAGACTGGGACGGACAGTGAGAGATTAATCAGTGAGACTGGGACGGACAGAGAGGGATTAATCAGTGAGACTGGGACGGACAGTAAGAGATAAATCAGTGAGACTGGGATGGATGGTGAGAGATTAATCAGTGAGACTGGGACGTACAGTGAGAGATTAATCAGTCTGACTGGGACGGACAGAGAGGGATTAATCAGTGAGACTGGGACGGACAGTGAGAGATTTATCAGTGAGACTGGGACGTACAGTGAGAGATTAATCAGTGAGAGTGGGACGGACAGAGAGGGATTAATCAGTGAGACTGGGACGTACAGTGAGAGATTAATCAGTGAGACTGGGACGGACAGTGAGAGATTAATCAGTGAGAGTGGGACGGACGGTGAGAGATTAATCAGTGCGACTGGGACGGACGGTGAGAGATTAATCAGTGAGACTGGGACGGACGGAGAGAGATTAATCAGTGACACTGGGACGGACAGAGAGAGATTAATCAGTGAGACTGGGACGGATGGAGAGAGATTAATCAGTGAGACTGGGACAGACAGAGAGGGATTCATCAGTGAGACTGGGACGGACAGAGAGGGTTTAAACAGTGAGACTGGGACGGACAGTGTGTGATTAATCAGTGAGACTGGGACGGACAGTGAGAGATTAATCAGTGAGACTGGGACGGACGGTGAGAGATTAATCAGTGAGACTGGGACGGACAGATTGGTATTAATCAGTGAAGCTGGGACGAACAGTGAGAGATTATTCAGTGAGATTGGGTCTGACGGTGAGAGATTAATCAGTGAGACTGGGACGGAGGGTGAGAGATTAATCAGTGAGACTGGGACGGACGGTGAGAGATTAATCAGTGAGACTGGGATGGACAGTGTGAGATTAATCAGTGA
>NW_025146147.1:0-1306 GCF_004010195.1 Chiloscyllium plagiosum | reverse complement strand
TTTCCAGAGAGATTTAGTTGGTCTGACTGCCGATTTTTAAACAAACAGCATATATTTGTAAAAATAAGGAATGAAACACAACGAACCAAAAACACCGTACCTGAATAATTCATCATATCCAAAACTGACTATCTCCAATTAATGATGCTTTGATCCAAATTACTTGCAACAATCCCACTAAACAAACACACGAGCACAAAGAGTAACAATTACACAAAAAAGCTTATAGTTTACGAAGTCAGAGGACTGAAGAGGGGGAGAGCGTCCAACTTCAACAGTGAACCTGACTCAACTAACCACTTTACTGAACTGACCTGTGCAGCCGGAGAGCTGGCCACACCCCCTTGATTACATCAGTTTATTTTTAAGCCTTGACAGCCTTCTGCCCGAGGCATTATCTGTTAGCTAAAAATAAAATAAAGGATCCCAATGAAACATTCAATATTGAGACAGGTTGGAACATTGGCTCGTTTAGAACCTCTCTGATAAAATTCCAGGACAACATAACCTTGTAAAGGTACCACCTGTGTGACAACTCCTCCAATATAAAACTGAATCTTCAATATCCAAGATGGCTTCAGGTTTCAAAACTCACAAAAATGGTAGTTCGCACTCTACAATGCGTATGTACATTCGTTTGCTGTAAACATGCAAAAATGCTCAACTACATCCAGATTCAGTGTGTGGTACATCCGTCATTGAGTGCCTCCATTTGTCACTCAAGTCTCAACAATGCATTGGAAATCATGTTTTCAAGACCTGCCAAGTGCACAATTTTCAAATTGAATGGCTGTAGCAACAGGCTCCAGCTAAACAGTCTCGCATTTTTGTCCTAACATTTCTCAAAAAAGACTTAATTGTGTTATGATCAGTGTAAATAGTTTTCTCCGATACGTTGCTGTTAATATAAGCATTAAAATTATGTCATTTCAACACAAACTCACAGTCTCTTTCTCAACTGCTGAATATTTCTAATAATGAACATTCAACTTCTTGGAGGAATACCCAGTAGATCTCTCTGTCTTCTCGTCATCTTCCTGCAAGAGCCCAACACCGAAATCAACATCATTCGCATTTAAATCCACGTTGAATAGTTTTGCATAATCAGGTGTGTCTGATCGTGGGTAGTGGTTAACACATATTTCAAATGCCATCAAATGCCTTCTGACAGTCCTCTGTCCAATTAAACGTCTTGCCTTTCTTTAACAATTCAGTGAGTGGAGCAGTCACACTGCGAAAATGAGGCACAAACATTGATAAAATCGACTTAATACCAGGAACTGTTCCTTTTGTCGACAGGATGCAA
>NW_025146146.1:0-1306 GCF_004010195.1 Chiloscyllium plagiosum | reverse complement strand
AGCTGTTCACTACAATATACACCGGGACAGCTGGTCACTACAATATTCACCAGTACAGCTGTTCACTCCAATATACACCAGGTCTGCTCTCCTCGACAACATACACCAGGACAGCTGTTCACTACAATATTCACCAGGATAGCTGTTCACTTCAATATACACTGGAACAGTTGTTCACTACAATATACACCAGGACAGCTGTTCTCTACAATATACACTGGGACAGCTCTTCACTACAATATACACCAGGACAGCTGTTCTCTAAAATATACACCGAGACAGCTGTTCACTACAATATACACCGGGACAGCTGTTCACTACAATATTCACCAGGACAACTGTTCACTTCAATATACACTGGGACAGCTGTTCTCTACAATATTCACCAGGACAGCTGTTCACGACGATATTCACCAGGACGTCTGTTCACTACAATATTCACCAGGACTGCTGTGAACTACAATATTCACCAGGACTGCTGTTCACTACAATATTCACCAGGACTGCTGTTCACTACTATATACACTGGGACAGCTGTTCTCTACAATACTCACCATGACAGCTGTTCACTACAATATACACTGGGACATATATTCTCTACAATATACACCGGGGCAGCTGTTCACTACAATATTCACCAGGACAGCTGTTCACTACAATACACACCGGGACAGCTGTTCACTACAATATACACCAGGATAGCTGTTCACTACATTATACACCAGGACAGCTGTTCACTACAATATTCACCAGGACAGCTGTTTACTCCAATAAACACCGGGACAGCTCTTCTCTACAACATACCCCAGGACAGCTGTTCACTACAATATTCACCAGGACAGCTGTTCACAACAATATACAACTGTACAGCGTTTCACTACGATATACACTGGGACAGCTGTTCACTTCAATATACACTGGGCCAGCTGTTCACTACAATATACACCGGGACAGCTGTTCTCTACAATATACAATGGTTCAGCTGTTCACTACAATATTCACCAGTACAGCTGTTCACTACAATATACACCGGGACAGCTGTACATTACAATATACACCGGGACAGCTGTTCACTACAATATAGACTGGGACAGCTGTTCACTACAATATTTACCAGGACAGCTGTTCACTACAATATACACCGGAGACAGCTGTTCACTACAATATACACTGGGACAGCTGTTCTCAACAATATACACTGGGTCAGCTGTTCACTACAATATTCACCAGAACAGCTGTTCACTACCATATACACCGGGACAGCTGTTCACTACAATATTCACCAGGACAGCTGATCACTACAATA
>NW_025146145.1:0-1306 GCF_004010195.1 Chiloscyllium plagiosum | reverse complement strand
GTTTCCAGGAGTGTGTCAGTATTTACAGGGTCTTTCCAGGAGTGTATGAGTATTTACGGTGTGTTTCCAGGAGTGTGTCAGTATTTACAGGGTGTGTCGAGGAGTGTGTCAGTATTTACAGGGTGAGTCCAGGAGTGTGTCAGTACTTACAGGGTGTCACCAGGAGTGTGTCAGTATTTATGGGGTGTTTCCAGCAATGTGTCAGTATTTACATGGTGTTTCCAGCAGTGTGTCAGCTTTTACAGGGCGTCACCAGGAGTGTGTCAGTATTTACGGGGCATTTCCAGGAGTGTGTCCGTAATTACAGGGCGTCACCAGGAGTGTGTCAGTATTTACAGGGTCTATCCAGGAATGCGTCACTATTTACAGGGTCTTTCCAGAAGTGTGTCAGTATTTACAGGGCGTCACCCGGAGTGTGTCAGCATTTACAGGCATCACCAGGAGTGTATCAGTATTTACTGGGCGTTTGCAGTAGCGTGTCAGTCTTTACAGGGCATCACCAAGAGTGTGTCAGTATTTACAGTGTGTTTCCCGGAGTGTGTCAGTATTTATGGGGTGTTTTCAGGAGTGTGCCAGTATTTACGGGGTGTTTCCAGGAGTGTGTCAGTATATACGGGGCGTCACCAGGAGTGTGTCAGTATTTACAGGGTCTTTCCAAGAGTATGTCAGTATTTACAGGGTCTTTCCAGGAGTGTGTCAGTTTTTACAGGGTCTTCCCAGGAGAGTGTCAGTATTTACAGGGCATCACCAGGAGCGTGTCAGTATTTAGTTTGTTTCCAGGAAGGCGTCAGTATTTACGCGGTGTTTCCAGGAGTGTGTCAGTATTTATGGGACGCTACCAGGAGTGTGTCAGTATTTACAGGGACTTTCCAGGAGTGTGTAAGTATTTAGGGGGTGTGTCGAGGAGTGTGTCAGTATTTACAGTGTGTTTCCAGGAGTGTGCCAGTATTTAGGGGGTGTTTCCAGGAGTGTGTCAGTATTTATGGGGTATTTCCAGGAGTGTGTCAGTATATACGGGGTGTTTCCAGGAGTGTGTCAGTATATACGGGGCATCACCAGGAGTGTGTCAGTATTTACAGGGTCTTTCCAGGAGTGTGTAAGTATTTAGGGGGTGTGTCGAGGAGTGTGTCAGTATTTACGGTGTGTTTCCTGGAGTGTGCCAGTATTTAGGGTGTGTTTCCAGGAGTGTGCCAGTATTTACGGTGTGTTTCCAGGAGTGTGTCCGTATTTACAGGGCGTTTCCAAGAGTCTGTCAGTATTTACAGGGTGCGTTGAGGAGTGTGTCAGTATTTACAGGGTGAGTCCT
>NW_025146144.1:0-1306 GCF_004010195.1 Chiloscyllium plagiosum | reverse complement strand
AGTTTGTGTATTAGTTTTTTGTTGTTAAACCCGACGGTATTTTGCGAAACGTTTTGTATGTATGGCTGACATTGTCCTGAGATCATTTCCTGAACGCCTGTTCCACGTGACTCCCTCCTCCCTCTCTCTCCCTCGCTCTCTCTCTCTCTGGGTTCTCAATCTCTTTCGCCCGCCCACACACCTCCGCTGTCCTTAACCGCTCCTTGACGTCCTCTGGAGGCTGAGCGGCCATCTTGAACCCCGTTGCCAAGGGACACGGGTCATGGAGGCAATTCCGGGATTGTCTTTCCGGCTCACGATGGTGTACGGAATGGCTCCTGTCGGGAGAAAGGGAGAGAGAGAGAGAGAGAGAGGAATTCCCTCCTGGTCTCGAGAAGCCCCCTGACTCTGAGACGGTGGCCCTTTCTGGAGCCCTGGACGCTCCCGCGGAAAAATTGGCTGCGGTTGATGGTGGGGGGATGGGGGCCGCAAACTCTCCACGTCTCCAACCCCCTCCCCCCGCAACGTCAACACCCCCCCCTCCCCCCCCCACCACTCCCCCGAGAAAGAAACCCCACTTCTCAATGTGGTCTCGTTCTCCCAAAGTCTGAACAGCCCAGGCTTGCGGCCTAGCTGACCTCTCTATCTCTCTCTGCGGGATCGGCCGTGGGAGCCCTCTCCGTCCGACGCCAGTCCGTCTCTGCTTGGATACGGGGCCCCTTCGGATCTGTGCCGCATCGGAGGCCTGGCGCTCATCTGAAGGAGCTCCGCCTCCCCACCCCCCCCACCCCCCCAAACAACCCCCAACACCCTTCCCACCCACCCCCAGCCTCACCTCCATGTTGCCACGGAGAGTCAGGCTGGTGGAGGTCAGCTAGGCCTCAGGGTAGGCCTCAGGCCTCTCGTGGCCTTTTCCGATCGACATGCCCTTCCACGTAGAGTTCCACTGGGAGATTCCTTGTTGAGGAGGGCAGAGAGAGAGAGAGAGAGAAAGAGAGAGAGCGAGGGGAGTGGGAGAGGGAAAGAGATTGTTGTAAATAAAATGTCATTGAAAACTTGATGAGACTTTCTTGGGTGTGGTTTCTTTCACAACAGACGCCCGAGCACAGGCCTAGGAGAACAGGCCAGAGAGAAGCCTAGGAGCGCAGGCCCCATCGCGAAGAGGAAGCACGCTCCCTCAGCGCTGACCCTCCCACAGTGCGGGGCTCCCTCAGCCCTGACCCTCCCACAGTGCGGGGCTCCCTCGGCGCTGACCCTGCCACAGTGCAGGGCTCCCTCAGCACTGACCCTCCCTCAGTGCGAGGCTCCCTCAGCACTGACCCTCCCA
>NW_025146143.1:0-1306 GCF_004010195.1 Chiloscyllium plagiosum | reverse complement strand
TCTGAAGTTGCCTAATTGCATCAAGTATTTCTTGATGAAGAAGGGCTGAAGAAGGGCTAATGCCCGAAACGTCGATTCTCCTGTTCCCTAGATGCTGCCTGACCTGCTGCGCTTTTCCAGCAACACATTTCCATCTCTGATCTCCAGCATCTGCAGACCTCACTTTCTCCTCAAGTATTTCTTGGACTGTTAGAGGAGCATTTAAGACCGATACCTGTTCCGGAGTTAGGCCTGGAAAGGTCAAATTTTTTTAAAATGACTGCAACCTCCTAGTCCTATCTTCACATCCTGCGATTTATATAACTCAGAATAAAATTCTCTAAAGATCGCATTAATCTTTTTATGATCATGAGTCAAAATACCTGTACTTTCAGACGTAATAGTCTGAGGGGCCTTTTTTTCTTTGCAAGAAATGCTAAGTATCTACCCGGTTTGTCGCCATATTCATATAACCTTTGTTTTGCAAATAATATTTCACTCTTAGCCGTTTGAGTAAGCGTAGTGTTTACTGTCCTAAGAGCCGTAATCCTTTGTAATTTAATAATAAGTCTATCAGTGTATGCTGTTTCAGCTGCTTTTATGCGAGCTTCAAGCAGACGCTGTTGTTCTCCCTTCAATTTTTTCTGGGTCGCTGAGTAGGAGATGATCAAACCTCGCGTGTAAGCTTTGATGGTCTCCCACATCATTGATGCGTTGCTAGCCATACCTAAATTAATTTCTAAAAAAGTTTTAAATTCTTGAGAGAAGTACAAATTTACAAATTTACAAATTTACTATCTTTCATTAGGAAGGGGTCCATACGCCAATGCCGAGGGGATGTCCAATTATTAGTTTCCATATATACAGCAGCGTGGTCGGAAATTGCTATACTACCTATTTTACAGGATGATATGGAATTTAAAAAAATCGAGGGGGCAAAAAACATATCAATTCTGGTATGACATTTATGTGGATTGGAGTAGAAAGAAAAATCTCTGCCCTATGGATGAAGACATCTCCATACATCTACTAATCCTAATTCTTTGTTCCGATCCACCAATTGTATAGATCTGGGAGATACTCTTGCAGTACTCTTGGGAATCCTATCTATTTCCAGATCCATAATATAATTAAAGTCTCCCCCTATAATTATATGATGGGCATCAAAAGCCATCAATTTTGAAAAGCTTCCGTTATAAATTTAAAGGGGTGTGCCGGAGGGGAGTACAAATTTAAAATCCCATCTTCCTCTCCATTTATAAGGGCTTTAATCAAAATGTATCGTCCAGATTTGTCTTTTATCTGATTTAGGATTTTGAAAGGGAAA
>NW_025146142.1:0-1306 GCF_004010195.1 Chiloscyllium plagiosum | reverse complement strand
AGATTGCACCAGTCCCAGTCTCCAGACTGTGCTCGGCCCAAACTCCACTGCATGCCAGGCACTGTCTCCAGACCGTGTTGGGCCTAGTCTCCAGTGTGTTGCCAGCCCAGACTTTATACCGCACCAGGCCCAGTCTCCAAGCCAAGCTGGATCCAGTATCAAGGTCATGCCGAACCCAGTGTCCAGATCAGACCAAGCCCAGTTTCCAGACATCTCTAGTCCCTGTCTCCAGCCCACACTGGGCCCAGGCAACAGACCACCCCCGGCCTCATCTCCAGACTGCACTGTGCTTTAAGTCTCGAGCCTCGCCTCCGGTCTGAGACTTATCTCCTGCATTAAATGTTAAAAGTTTGCAAACAGAAAACAGAATGCAAATCAGATAAACGAAGTTTGGGAAGAGAAGGGAAGTTTCAGCTCGAAAATTATGACTCTGCAAAAATCTTTCGGACAGTTCACGGCTGCTTCTTTCTTCAAAGAAAAATGCCTTAGAGACTTTGAGCTGTTTTGTCCAATTTCTTGCAATGCTGTCCATCAGTTACGAATAGAAGGAGATGAACATGGCCGTTGCTGACCCCTTTGCTGCCATTGCGTTTTATTCAGCATTGTACAATCCATTCTCACTGTAATTTGGAGCATGCATCCAAATCATTGAAAGTTAAGGAAAATGAAATAAAATTCACATGAATCTCTTACAGGGTGCGTCATTCAGAGTGGCCTGGATATAGTTGCACTGCTGGAGTCTGCATAGCTCCCAGTGTTGGACAGATATCTAATCCGAGTTTATAGTTCAATGCACTGCTGTGGTCTGCACTGTTCCCACTGCTGGACAGATATCTAGTCTGCTTTTATAGATCAATGCACTGCTGTGGTCTGAATATCTCCCAGTGCTGGACAGATACCTAAGTCCGAGTTAAAGATGAATACCCTGCTGCGGTCTGCATAGCCCCCCGTGCGAGTCAGATATCGATTTCGGGTTTACAGATGAAATTCCTACTGTGGTCTGTACAGCTTCTGGTGTTGGATAGATATCTCGTCCGTGTTTACAGAACAATGCACTGTTGTGGTGCTGGACCGACACCTAATCCGGATTTATGGATCAATGAACTGCTGTGGACTCCATATCTCCTAGCGCTAGACAGGTATCTAGGCTGCGTTTGTAGCCCAATGCATTGCTGTGGTCTGCATTGCTCCTGGTGCTGGACAGTCATCTGGTTCGGGTGTTTAGATCAATGCATTGCTGTGGTCTGCATAGCTCCCTCTACTAGACAGATATCTAGTCCGTGTTCTTGATGAATGCACTGCTGTA
>NW_025146141.1:0-1306 GCF_004010195.1 Chiloscyllium plagiosum | reverse complement strand
GCAGAAGGAGAAGGTAGGGTATGGAGTTCAAGAAAAGAGACTGAGGAAATTACAAAGCTTTACATTGGAAAACGGGAGCTATTTGAGGCTCTTTTGAGATTAAAAACAGATATATTCCCTGGCACAGATGAAGTGCATCGCAAGCTGCTATGAGTGGCGAGGTAGAAAATTACAAGGGCTCTGACATGAATTTTTAATTCCTGTCTGGACACAGCGGCAGTGCCAGAGGACTGGATGATGGCTAATGTGGTTTCAATGTTTTAGATGAACCAGGAAATTACAGGCCAGTGAGTCTCATGTCCGTGGTAAGGAAGCTATTGGAGAACATTCTGAAGGAGCAAGTTAATAGCGACTTGGAAAGATATGTGTTTGTTAGGGTTAGTCAGCATAGCTTCGTCAGATGGAAGTCATGCCTAAGAAAAGGTGTTTTCGTAAATTAGATTTAACGTGCGGCATGAGGGAAGTTCAGTTGATGTAGTTTATATGGGTTTTAGCAAAAATTTTGACAAGGCCCCACATTGGAGGCTGATTGAGAAGGTTAAATGTTGTGGAAATGAGGGAACCTTGGTGAAACTGATCTGAAACTGGCTTAGTAACAGGACACAAAATATAGTGGTACAAGGCTGTTTGAAGTCAGTCTCCAGCAGTGTACCACAAGGATCAATAAAGTGAATCTTACTGTTTGTTATATATGTAAGTGACATCGATGAAAATGTGGAGGAAATGTTATGTAAATTTGCAGACAACACCAAAATTGGTCGAGTGGTTAATATCGAAGAAAATAGCTGTATATTTCAGGACGATTGAGATGGGTTGGTCAGATGACCAGACTAGTGGAAGATGGCATTTAACTGTGTTTCTTTTAAAATTAGAATTAAAATCCCTTAGTGTGGAAACAGGCCCTTCAGTCCAACAAGTCCACAATGACCGTCTGAAGAGTAGCCCACCCTTACATTTAACGCCGGACTAATGCACCCAACCTACCCATCCCTGAATTTTGTGGACAATGTTGCATGGCCAATCTACCTAATCTGCTTATGTGCACATCTTTGGATTGTGGGAGAAACTGGAGCTCGCAGATGAAACCCATGCAGACATGGGGAGGATGTGCAAACCCCACACAGACGGTCGCCCGAAGCTGGAATCACATCTGGGTCACTGGCGCTGTGAGGCAGCAGTGCCAACCACTGAGCCACCATGCTACCCCAAGTGGTTAGTGCAACCTACTGCATTTTGGAAGAAGAAACAAGATGAGGGAGTATTTAATGAGTGGCAGGACACTGGGCAGCTTAGAGGAAGAGAGGGA
>NW_025146140.1:0-1306 GCF_004010195.1 Chiloscyllium plagiosum | reverse complement strand
GATCAGCTCCTTGTTCAGTCAGGGTCCCCTAACGATCTGCTCCTGGGTCAAGTGGAGTTTGGGAAACTGGTCCTGGAAAACCCGGCGTGGATATAGCAGATCCCTTTCCCCACACACACTCACTCCGTGGTTTCAGAGGATCCCCTGTCGGCAGCCTCTGCTCCATTTGTTGTTCATGTTGCAGGCTCAGACGCTGTAACTATAGTCCCCATGCTCCATCCAGAGTTGGGTCGCCAAATCCTCAGGTCTCCCTGAATGTCTGAAGCAACCTACAGCACAACCTCCAGCAAATCTTCCCCTGCCCTTCCACTAAATTTTCAATTACAGGAGTCAGTCAGAAACCCCTCGGTACAAGTGTTGTGAACCAGACCAGATTCCCGCAAAATATTGTAAGAAGGCCGTTTAGATCCAAACCTCTCCTTATTTTGAATATAGATGGGAAGTGTGCCTTACAGATATGTTGTGACTGGTCAAACCACTCGACATTAAGCAAAATATAATCTATTCAAATGCTTTAGTTAAAATACAATCAAAGGAAAAACATTTTGGGATAGCTTATATGTTGGAACACTTACACAAACAATAGATACAGTACCTTCTTGGTTTACACAGCTTGGCACAAAGATATATTCAAATACAGATCCTTACAGCAGTTGTCCAATCCAGGAGGAAACAACATCAACAGAGATCTCAGAGAGAAAAGCAGCTGGGGATCATGTAATAAAACTTCCAACCCTTTTGGGATCCCCAGCAACTTCTGAATTTTGCAGCAAAAAACAAAATGAGAAACCCTGGTTTGGGAGAGCTGGCCACTGCCCTTCCATCGTTACCACCGTTTTAATGAAACCTAAAATCTCAGTTATTTACTTCAACTGCTTTCAGACAGAAGTTCTGCACCTCTGCCTTTAAAACCTCTCTTCAAAAAAAAAACAAGATAATATAATCTTTTTACAGTGCTAGAATTCTCACAACTCCATCTTTCATACAATAATCCATCAATATCCAACGGTGGATTCATTTTAGACCTCCTAATCTTCCTCTATTTGTAGACTGAAATGCATGTACATTACATTGACTGTGAGCATATAAATGTTCACAACTAGTTTCGATTTCAGGCATTTTATTCCTGCCAAGTCTCTACAACATGTCAAAACGTAGGATTTCTCGCCCTATAATTTGTATAATTTCAAACTGAATGACAGCAATAATAATCTCAATCGAAACAGACTGGTGTTTTTCTCCCGAGACTTCTGCAAAAACTTTAACGGGTCATGATCAGTGATAAAGGTTTATGTTATTCGCAATT
>NW_025146139.1:0-1306 GCF_004010195.1 Chiloscyllium plagiosum | reverse complement strand
AGAAGTTTGTAAAATAATGATGAACATGGATACAATAAAAAGACAAGGGATTTTCCCTGGTGATTGGCAGTCCCGAACTACTGGGCATAGATTTAAGGTGAGAGGGGTAAGATATAGTAGGGTTCTAAAGGAACACGGTTTTATGCAGAGGGTGGTACGTGCATGGATTGAGCTGCCAGAGGAAGTGGTGGAGGCTGGTCCAATTGCAACATTTAAAAAGAATCTAGGTGGTTACATGAGTACGAAGGTTTCAGAGAGATATGGGGTAAGTGCTGGCATATGGGGCGAATTAAGTTCAGATATCTGTTCAGCATGGATGAGTTGAACCGAAAAGTCTGGTTGAGAACTGCATAACTCTATGACTTGATGGCCCTAGTGAACAGCAGTCCCAGTCCCCAGCGACAGGGACTGAACTCAGTTTTTTTATATTGTTCGGCAGCAGTGCTAACCACTGTGCCACCATGCCACCCAAAACGAAACTGACACCAACATGTTCATTCTAAAATATGAGAGATTTAACAAACAATCCAGGTCCTTTTCAATATACAATTTCAGTTAGGTCACACTGTAAACCTTTGCGATAAATTCTGTGTCTTATGGTCTTATACTCTTCAACCACCCGATGAAGGAGCAGCTCTCCGAAAGCAACTGCTTCCAAATGAACCTATTGGACTATAACCTGGTGTTGTGTGATTTTTAACTTTGTAAATCACGGTCCAACACCAGCATTTCCAAATCAAGGAGAGATTGAATTGCTGAAAAAGCACATCCAGTGATATAAGCTGACACGAGTTGGGTCACTACTGAGAGAAAGTCCAGCGCATTTTAGATACAGTCTTGTATTCAATAAATAAAGAAACTATCTTACCTCAGGAGAAGACATGCTGTATTAACTACCAACAGACAAAGACACCAGTATTTTAGAATATAATAGAAAAGTAATTTATAGTGTATGGAAATACAAACAGAGACATGAATTTGTGTTTCTGTGTCCTTCCTAGCTAAATTAATTACGTCAAAAATCCCTGTGCTAAATGTCATTGTCACCTCATCGTCCCATCTGCAAACCTCGCTCGGTCCTTTCTAAATTTTCTATTACCGTCTTCCTGGATCCCAATGGTTGGTAGGTTCGTGTTATAGCAACTTGAGAAGCTGTTCATTGTTTGCCAAGAGCTTAGTCAAAACTATAACTGAAAGCAGTCACAGGTCCAAACACTTCCACCAGCAAACCATCACTATGGATCTTCCTTGAGTCGAAAAAAAAACAACTGCTCATTTTGATCCTTAATTTCTAAACTTTGCTGGC
>NW_025146138.1:0-1306 GCF_004010195.1 Chiloscyllium plagiosum | reverse complement strand
GAATTCCAGCAACTGCACTTTTTGTGTCTCCAACCCCAGGATTCTGTTTATTCTATTTTCCAGATGAAAGAAAGTGGATCAGTTCATAAATTCCAGTCATTTTATAGCCTAAACTCCTGAGTGCACCTGGATTGATGTCATTGCTGGAATAAAAGTCATTTTTTAAAAATTGGAAATGTGAATGCCCTTTTCTAAGTATGATGCTGGAATGTTGTATAAGAATGGTCTTCTTTTGCTGCGTGCTGAATTTTGTCCTTCACGTTTCAAAGATGATTTTTGAGTCACAACCCAGCCAATTAGTAGTGGGTGGTAAGTAGATACACCATGAGTGTATGATGCTGCAGTGAATGGAGCCAATGGTGGTGGCTCAAGATGGGGGTGGGAGGGAACCATAGTGCTGTAGGGAGCAATACCCATGCCTAAATCCCACCACCAACTGCTGGAGTTGGATTTCTGCAGTAGCCAGGCAAGCAAGTACAAGTCAAAGATAACACATGTGGGAAATCTGAAAAGAGAAACTGCTTGAGAAATTCAGCAGGTCTGGCTGCATCTGAAGAGTGCGAAAAACAGAGTTAACATTTCAAGGCCATAGACTCTGCTTCAAAACTGAATTGCAAGTGTGTGCTAAGGATTTCCTGACTCTTGCCAGTTCTGTTCTTTAAGTCGGTGACATGTTGTCAACAGTGGTTAGCATTACTGCCTCACAGCACCAGGGACCTGGGCTCAATTTCAGCCTAGCATGACTGCCTGTGGAGAATTTGCATGTTCTCCCAGTGTCTGTATGGTTTCCTCCCATACTCCAAAGATTTGCAGGTTAGGTAGATTGGCCATGCTAAATTGCCCTGTAGTTGCAGGTGAGGTGGGTTAACAGTGGTAAGTGTGAGGTTATAGGGATAGGTTGAGATGATCTTCTGAGAGTCTGTGTAGACCCGATGGGCCGAATAGCCTCTATCTCCACTGTAGGGACTCTATGAACTTCTAAAGTGACCACTGTGAATAAACCTCACCTTGCTTCAACTTCCTGTCAGCTGCTAAAGCAACAGCTGGACCCTGGTGGCAGCATTCCGTATTCCTTGAATAATGTTCATCCCTTGTGTCCGTACTCACTTTAATTGCCTTCTCACTGCTGGCGAGCCTACGACTATCAACAAACATATTGCTCATGTAGGTAAAATCTCTAGAGGTGATAACACCTAAGTAAGCCCCCTGACACACACTTGCCTGCTAATTTCCTGACCTGTCCTGCTTCTGATCTGGTCTCCCACAGCCTGGAAAAACTCTCACCCTCTCTCTTCTCTTCAACCCT
>NW_025146137.1:0-1306 GCF_004010195.1 Chiloscyllium plagiosum | reverse complement strand
TCTTAAAGTTTAAACCGAAATTACCTCTTACACCGTGTCTGTGTGGGTTTCCTCTGGATGCTCTAATTTCCTCCTACAATCTAAACATGTGCAGGTTAGGTGGATTGACCATGGAAAATGTGGGGTTACGGGGTAAGGTTGGGAGAGTGGGTCTGGGTGGGATATGCTTTGGGGGTGTTGATGCAGACTTAATGGGCGAAATGGCTTCTTGCCACACTGTGGTGATTCTTTGATCTCAATACTGTTTCTGTCGGTTTGCTATGTTTAAATTGCTAAACTGGTCCCAGTAATGGTAACTCTGTTTTTCTCTACACAGGTGCTGCCAGATCTGTTGAGCTTCTCTGAACTTTCTGCTTTCATTTCAGATTTCTAACGTCCACAGATCTTTGTTTCATTTTAATGTTCAAACTGCAGCTGTGCTTCCTACATTACAGCATTGACAGCTTTTTAAAATCATATTGTGCGATACAACAAAATGAAATTCTTTTTTGACGTCCATAATGTTTGAACACTGCCCACAATATTCACAAGTGCATAGTCACTATACGTCTTCACAACTGGGTGGAATTCCTCGGAGTGACAGGATTTGTTAGGGAACTGTTTGAAATGTTTGAGGCCTGAGACCACCTCATTAACACAGAGACATGCATTAGACCAACTGGCTTTGCTCTTCCACAACACCAATGAAATCTTGCATTTATATAGCACCTTTAGCAAAGCAAAACATCCCTCAGATATGTCACAGGATATAATACAAACAATATTTGAACATCTCTGAAGCATTAAAACCTGACCAAAGAAGTAGTTTCTGGAGAGCTTCCCTGAAGAGAAAATAGATGTCTGCAGTGATTGGAATGAGGACAGCCAGGTGGACCTTATAGAATATGACTTCCCTGATTGAGGTTGTTAACCTGGTCCAATCAGTGAATCTTGGTTGACAGATATTAACAGGAGTGTCACCTGCACACACACACCATGGGTGCTGGGGATAAAATAAGCACTACCACACTTAGGTGGTAGTGTGGGGATTTAAAAAAATATTAAAAAACGAAAAAAAAAAAGAAAAAAAAAAAGGGAAAAAAGGAGTGTACCATGGGTTCTGGGGATAAAATAAGCACTACCGCACTTAGGTGGTAGTGTGGGGGTTAAAATGAAAAAAAATAAAAAAAAAATAATAAAATAATAAAAAAAAACAAAAAAAAAATATAACCAGGAGAATTGGTGCACTTTGTGTCTTCCACTGTGTCTCACATCTGCACAGAAAAAAAAAAAGAAAAAATTAACAGGAGTGTTTCACTGGCCACCC
>NW_025146136.1:0-1306 GCF_004010195.1 Chiloscyllium plagiosum | reverse complement strand
ACTCCAGTCACAGTCTCAACAACCCATTACACATTACTACAGGAACAGTCTCACCAACCCTGTACACAATTTCCCAGGTACAGACTCAGCAAACCTGTACACAATACTAAATTGACAGTCTCACAAACGCTGTACACAATACTGCAGGTACAGTCTTAACAAACCAGTACACAATACTCCAGGTACAGCCTCACCAAACCTGTACTCAATACTTCTGGTACAGTCTCAACAAACCTGTACACAATACTCCAGGTACAGTCTCACCAACCCTGTACACAATACACCAGGTACAGTCACACCAAACCTGTACACAATACTCCAGATGCAGTCTCACCAACCCTGTACACAATACTACAGGTACAGCCTCACCAACCCTGTACACAATAGTCTGGGCACAATCTCACCAACCCTGTACACAATACTACAGGTAAAGCCTCACCAACACTGTCACAAAACACCACGTACAGCCTCACCAACCCTGTACACAATACTCCAGGCACAATCTAACCAACCCTGTACACAATACACCAGGTACAGTCACACCAAACCTGTACACAATACACCAGATGCATTCTCACCAACCCTGTACACAATACTCCAGGTACCGTCTCACCAAACCTGTACACAATACCCCAGGTACAGTCTCACCAACCCTGCACATAAAACTCCAGGTACAGCCTCACCAACCCTGTACACAATACTACAGGCACATCTCACCAACCCATTACACAATACACAGGGTACAGCCTCACCAGCCCTGTGCACAATACTCCAGGGACAGCTCACCAACCCTGTACACAATACTTCAGGTACAGCCTCGCCAACCATGTACACAATACTCCAGGGACAGCCTCAACAACCCTGGACACAATACTCCAATTACAGTCTCACCAACGCTGGACACAATACTCCAGGCACAGCCTCACCAACCCTGTACACAATACTCCACGCACAGTCTCACCTACCCTGTCCACAATACTCCGGGTACAGTCTCACCAACCCTGTACGCAATACTCCAGGTACAGCCTCACCATCCTTGTACACAATAGTCCAGGTACAGTCTCACCAACCCTGTACACAATACTCCAGGTACAGTCTCACCAAACCTGTGCACAATACCCAGGTACAGTCTCACCAGTCCTGAACACAATACACCAGGTACAATCTCACCAACCCTGTACACAATACTCCAGGTACAGCCTCACCAACCCTGTGCACATTACTCCAGGTACAGCCTCACTAACCCTGTACGCTGTACTCCAGGTACAGCCAGACCAACCCTATACACAATACTCCAGGCACAGTC
>NW_025146135.1:0-1306 GCF_004010195.1 Chiloscyllium plagiosum | reverse complement strand
CTGCAGGTCTGGAGGAAGTGTCACATCCGGATCTTCACCGTGGCCCAGATGGACGATAACAGTATTCAGATGAAGAAAGACCTGGCCATGTTCCTCTATCACCTTCGCATCGACGCCCAGGTGGAGGTCGTGGAGATGGTGAGGCCCCCAGCCCGTTACCCGAAACCGGAGGCCATTCGGCCCCCCTCCTCCTCCTACCCCAGCCAGTTACCCAAAACAGGAGGCCATTCGGCCCCCCTCCTCCTCCTACCCCAGCCCGTTACCCAAAACAGGAGGCCATTCAGCCCCTCCTTCTCCTGCCCCAGCATGTTATCCAAAACAGGAGGCCATTCAGCCCCCTCCATCTCCTACCCCAGCCCGTTACCCAAAACAGGAGGCCATTCAGCCCCCTCCTCCTCCTGCCCCAGCCTGTTACCCAAAACAGGAGGCCATTCAGCCCCTCCTCCTCCTACCCCAGCCCGTTACCCGAAACCGGAGGCCATTCAGCCCCTCCTCCTCCTCCTACCCCAGCCCGTTACCCAAAACAGGAGGCCATTCAGCCCCCTCTTTCTCCTGCCCCAGCCTGTTATCCATAACAGAAGGCCATTCGGTCCCCTCCTTTTCCTGCCCCAGCCCGTTATCCAAAACAGGAGGCCATTCAGCCCCTCTTCCTCCTACCCCAACCCGTTATCCAAAACAGGAGGCCATTCAGCCCCCCTCCTCCTCCAGCCTGTTACACAGTAACATGAGGCCATTCGGCTAGGTAAAAACAATGACTGCAGATGCTGGAAACCGGATTCTGGATTAGTGGTGCTGGAAGAGCCTAGCAGTTCAGGCAGCTGCTCCTCGGATGCTGCCTGAACTGCTGTGCTCTTCCAGCACCACTAATCCAAAATGAGGCCATTCAGCCCCTCTCGCTCCTCAGCCAGCCTGTTATACACAGAAACAGGCGGCCATTCAGCCCCTCTCCCTCCTCCAGCCTGTTAGACAGGAACAACAGGAGGCCATTCAGCCCTCTTTCCCCGATCTTTCCTTGAGCAGTTTGTTTTTCAGGCTCTGGGTGTTGGGTGGGAATGTTAATGGCTGTTGTTCCTGCCTCCCCCCGCAGCACGACAGTGACATCTCGGCGTACACGTATGAACGCACCCTGATGATGGAGCAACGATCACAGATGCTGAGGCAAATGAGGCTCTCAAAGACCGAGAGGGAAAGAGAGGTGGGTCCCCAGCACTGCTGGTCAGGGGAGCTCATGTCTACCCCCACCCCCACCCCCAAACCCACACCTATACCCACCTCCACCATCCACCCCTACCCACACCTATACCCA
>NW_025146134.1:0-1306 GCF_004010195.1 Chiloscyllium plagiosum | reverse complement strand
TATTGAGGACTGAAGTCAAAGAAGACCCAATATATCTCCTCTTAGATCGACCAAATTTACCATCTTTAGATGGGCATGGGAAGAACCTGTTTAATATTCTTGCATATTGTGCACAGAAGAATATTCTGATGAACTGGGTGTCTGAGAACCCGCCGGGCTCGCTGGGATGGCAGAAATTAATTATGGAGCACATACCCTTGGACCTTTTCACAAACATGGTGTATCACACAACAGACCATTTTTATAAGATATGGCAACCCTTCTTGAGTTATTTGGGAACAGATTTGTCAATTATCTTAACTCGGGCATTTGTTTAACCAGGATGGTTAGATTTGTCAAGCCCTGGGCCCTGGAGGGGGTCTCCTGAATTAATACAATGCTCCCGTTCCTTTGTTTGGGAGTTTTGTGTCGAGCATAGCTGTTCTGTTTTTGTGGGTTTTTGGAGTTTTTTTTGCTTTTCTTTCTTTATTTTGATGTTGCTTTGCACAGTGTTAGGGGTTGTTTTGTATTAGAGGGTAGGTAGACAGTAGTTGTTCTGTATTTTGTGATTTTTTTCTTTTTATTATACTGATATTGTTATTGATTGTATTTTTCAATAATTTTATATGTTTGTAAAGTTAAAACAAATTTGCTAATTAATATATTTACAAAAAAAAGGAAAGCATAGTAAATGTCTTCTTCACTATCCTAACTGCATGCGACTGTACTTTGAAGGAGCTATGAACCTGCACTCCAAGGTCTCTTTGTTCAGCAACACACTCTGGGACCTTACCATTAAGTGTATAAGTCCTGCTAAGATTTGCTTTCCCAAAATGCAGCACCTTACATTTATCGAAATTATACTCCATCTGCCATTCCTCAGCCCATTGTTCCACCTGATCAAGATTTCGTAATCTGAGGTAACCTTCTTCGCTGTACACTACACCTCCAATTTTGGTGTCATCTGTAAACTTTCTAACTCTCCCTCCAATGCTCCGATCCAAATCATTTATATAAATGATGAAAAGTAGTGGACCCAGTACCGATCCTTGTGGCACACCACTGGTCACAGGCCTCCAGTCTGAAAAACAACCCTCCACTACCACCCTCTGTCTTCTACCTTTGAGCCAGTTGTGTATCCAAGTGGCTATTTCTCCCTGTATTCCATGAGATCTAACATTGCTGAGCAGTCTCCCATGGGGTACCTTGTTGAATGCCTTACTGATGCTAGGCTCACTGGTGTATAGTTCCCTGGCTTGGCCTTACCACTTTTCTTAAATAATGGCACCACATGAGCCAACCTCCGTCTTCCAGCAGCTGACCTGTG
>NW_025146133.1:0-1306 GCF_004010195.1 Chiloscyllium plagiosum | reverse complement strand
TGCTACACTAAAAAAGAAAGAGTAGAGATTAAGAGTTTACCACAGGTTAAAGAAGATGCCCAAGAGAGTGGAAAGGAGGTGAAAGGCCTCAGGTGTTTTCACTGTAATGTAGTGGGACACAGAAAATTACAGTGAGGGTGGTTTCAGAAGTGCACTAGGAAAACGATGTTTTCACTGCCATAAGGAGGGATATGTGTGGTCACAGTGATGGTCGTTAAGAAAGGCACTGTGGGAAAAGGTGTGGTAAAAGAAGCAAAGCCAGTGGCATTAGTGAAAGTTTTAAGGGAGGCCCCAACACGAGCGGAAGAGCTGCATAAAGGTACACAGCCTAGGCAGGAGCTGGGTATGGAGTTAGTACCTGATCTCTATAAAGAATTCGCCTCTGTGAGAAAAGTTTACTTAGAAATAACAAGGATAGAAGATTGGCAGATAAATGTGAGGTGTTGTATTTTGTTAGACAAGCCAGGGCAGGATTTATACAGTTAACGGTAGGGCATTGGGGAGTGCTGTCAAACAGAGAGATCTAGGTGCAGATACATAGTTCCTTGAAAGTAGAGTCGCAGGTAGACATGGTGGTGAAGGAGGCATTAGGCACGCTTACCTTCATCAGTCAAAGCATTGATTAAAGGAATTGGGATATCAAGTTGTGTCTGTACAAGAGAATGGTAATTCTACGTTTGGAGTACTGAGTACAATTCTTGTCGCCGTGCTAAAGGAAGGATGTTATAAACTGGAACGAGGACAAAATATTTTAAATGGTGTGACGGAGATTGGAGGTTTCGAGGTATAAAGATAGGCTGTGATTTTGTTCCTTTTGCATAGGAGGCTGAAGGGTGACTTATTGAGGTTTATAAAATCATGAGGGGCATGGATAGGATGAATAACCAAAGTCTTTTTCCCAGGGTGAAGGTGCCTAAAGCCAGCGAAGATAGGTTTAAGTGAGAGGGAAGAGATTTAAATGAGATCTAACGCCAGCTGTTTCTCACAGAGAGTGGTGTGTACATGTAGCGAGCTGTCGGAGGAAGTATTGGTGAGTGCAATTACAACAATTGAAAGGCAATTTGATGCGTACATGAATAGGCAAGGTTTGGAGGAGTATGTGCCAAAAACAGAAAAATAGAACTGGTTCAGTTTAGGAAACCTGGTGAGCATGGATGAGTTGGGGCAAAGGCTCTGTTTTCATATTGTATGAGGGTAAGAGTCTATTAATTCTTCATTGCCCTCAATTCATTTCCAAGTCAAAACTCCTCTGTAAATATTTTCAGTGATATAAAAATCTCTGAACTTTCTTAAATACAGAATTCCT
>NW_025146132.1:0-1306 GCF_004010195.1 Chiloscyllium plagiosum | reverse complement strand
GATCATGTGCGGGCATAAATTTAATGCGATTGGCGGAAGGTTTATAGGAAATGTAAGAGGTGGGTTCTTTACACATAGCGTGGCTGCTGCGTGGAATGCACTGCCAACAGTGTTAGTAGAGTCCGATATATTAGGGACATTTAAGCAACACTTAGATAGGTAATGGATGATAGTAAGATGTAGGGGCTGTAGGATAAAAAGTCAACTCAATATTGAGAGCCGAAGGACCTGTGCTTTGCTGTGCTGTTCTATGTTCTAAATAGGGAGGCTCACAACGCGGTTTCAGAAAGCTGGAGAGACATGATCTGAATTAAGAGACACAAATAGGAAGGGTTGCTAGGATTGTCAGGAGAGACAGAAATGGTCTGTTCTGGAGCAGACGACCCAAACTGGGAGGGATGTGGTGACTGGAGGTAGTTTCACAGGGAGGGAGGACAAGATATTACAGAGCTATAGGGCCTGCACGAGTTCATGGAGATGGGGAGGTTGGGAGGGATGGAGCAGTTTACAGGCACTCGAATGTTGGTAGGATGAGATGTTTTACACGGACAGGAGTGTTTAGGTGAATGGAGCAGATAGTGGAAATCAAAACGGTTTTATAGATATGAACAACAAACAGGGATATGGAAGGCAGTCGTGACTGAAGATGTTTACAGTTATAGAAAGGCTAAGATTCTGCAGGTTATTTAGATATAGAGGATGTGGAGTCGGACATTTTACCATGAGATAACGACCGCCATCTTGATTGGAGACAGTTTCAGAGATAAGGAGAATTAGTAACCTCCTGCAGCTTTAGTCAAAGTGAGAACATTGTACGGGAGGATGGCACTTACACAGGTAGGGGAGTAAGAGCTGGAGAAGGTTATGGAGATGAGTCGATGGATGGAGAGACTGGAAGAGCTTACATTAACTGTGTGGGAGCTAGCCACGAGAGTATATTACACAGACAGTGAGCCTTTTCGGAACTGGATCAGGAGAGTAACAGGCATTGGAGCGAGTTCTACAGATCATGACTGCAACAGTGATCTGAGAGGATTGCAGGGTCTCCTCAGACTGATCGTGTCCTTTGGACTGGAAGAAGATAAACTCTGTGTATGCTGTTTTAATTTTCCAGAACAGAGCCTCAATATCCCTCATCAGCTTGCAGGGTCTCCTCAGACTGATCGTGTCCTTTGGACTGGAAGAAGATACGGACAGCTTAAACTCTGTGTACGCTGTTTTAATTTTCCAGAACAGAGCCTCAATATCCCTCATCAGCCAGGGGTCTCTGAATTTGCCAGCTTTTCTCCTCACACTAACAGGAACA
>NW_025146131.1:0-1306 GCF_004010195.1 Chiloscyllium plagiosum | reverse complement strand
GATCATAGTAACCAGTACACAGATCAAAGTACATAGATCACAGTACACAGTACGCAGCACACAGTACGCAGAACACAGTACACAGTACACAGTACACAGAATGCAGTACACAGAACACAGAACACAGTACACAGAACACAGATCGCAGTACACAGAACACAGTACACAGAACACAAAACACAGTACACAGAATACAGTACACAGAACACAGAACACCGTATACACAGTACTGTACACCAAAGACAGATCACCGAACACAGATCGCAGAACACAGTACGTAGTACACAGAACACAGTACACATAACACAGTGCACAGTACACAGCACACAGTATACAGAACACAGTACAAAGTACACAGAACACCAAAAACAGCACACAGAACACAGCACACACAACCCTGAACCCAGTACACAGAACACAGTACAGAGTACACAGATCACAGTACACATAAATCAGAACACTGTACACAGAAAACAGTACACAGAACACAGTACACCATTCACAGCGCACAAAAGACAGTACACAGTACGCAGAACACAGAACACAGTACACAGAACACAGTACACAGAACACAGTACACAGAACACAGATCGCAGAACTCAGTACCCAGTGTGCAGTACACAGAACACAATACACAGAACACAGTACACAGAATACAGTACACAGTGCACAGTACAGAGTTCACAGTATACAGAACACAGAACACAGTACAAAGTACACAGAACACAGTACACAGCACACTGTACACAGGGCACAGAACACAGAAACAGTACACAGAACACAGCACACAGTGCACTGTACACAGAACACAGTACATAGTATACAGAACACAGTACACAAAACACAGTACACAGAACACAGTACACAGAAAACAGTACACAGAAAACAGCACGCAGAACACAATACACAGAACACAGTACACAGAATACAGTACACAGAAGACAGAACACTGTACAGAGTACACAGAACACAGTACACATATCACAGAACACAGTACACAGTACACAGAACACAGTACACAGTACACAGAACACAGTACACAGTACACAGTACACAGAACACAGTACACAGTACACAGAACACAGTACACAGTACAGAGTTCACAGTACACAGAACACAGTACAAAGTATACAGAACACAGTACACAGCACACTGTACACAGGGTACAGAACACAGTGCACAGCACACAGAACATAGAACACAGTGCAAAGTATACAGAAAACAGTACACAGAACACAGTACAAAGAAAACGGTACACAGAAAACAGTACACAGAACACAACACACAGTACACATTACACAGAATA
>NW_025146130.1:0-1306 GCF_004010195.1 Chiloscyllium plagiosum | reverse complement strand
CTGAAACACACGGTGACACTCTCTAACTCTCTCGGACAATCCCTTACACTCTCTGAGACACACTGTAACTCTCTCTGACAGACTGTGACACGCTGTGAAATTCTCCGACTCTCTCTACCACTATCTGAGTCAGACTGTGACACTCTCTGACAGACTGTGATACTCTGACACTCTCTGCCTCTCTCTGAAATTCTCTGAGACATACAGTGATACTCTCTGATTCTCACTGAGACACAGTGTGACACTCTCTGACACATTCTGACACTCTGTGACTCTCTCTCTGACACACTGTGACACTCTCTGACACACTGTGAACTTTTTAAGACACTGTGACACCTTGTGACACTATCACAGCCGTACTGTATCCCGCTCTAAGACACTGTGAAAACTCTGACGCTCTCTGAGACATACTATGATACTCTCTGACAGACTGTGACACACTGTGACACTCCCTCACTCTCTGTGACACTTTCGAGATACACTGTGACACCCTCCGAGACACACTGTGACACTCTCTGACACTCTCTGACTTTCTCTGACACTCTCTAACACTGTATGAGGCATACTGTGCCACTCTCTGATACACTTTAAAACCTCCCACTGTCTCTGAGACACACTGTGACGTTCTCTGACTCACTGTGACACGCTCTAACACTCTCCGACACTCTCTGAGGCACACTGTGACACACTGCTACACACTCTGACATTCTCTGAGACACACCGTGTCTCTCTTTGACAGACGTGACACACTGCGACACACTCTGACAGTCTCTGAGACATGCAGTGACACTCTCGGACACTCTCTGAAACACACTGTGACACTTTCTGTCTCTCTGTGATCGATTGTGAGACAATGGGACACACTGTGACACTCTCTGACAGACTGTGACACACTGCGACGCTGACGCTGTCTGACACGCAATGTAACACTCTCATACACTCTCTGAGACCCGCTGTGACACTTTCTGTCTCTCTCTGATCGATTGTGAGACAATGGGACACACTGTGACACTCTCTGACAGACTGTGACACACTGCGACACTCTCTGACACTTTCTGAAACAGACTGTGACACTCTTTGACACTTCCTGAGGCACACTGTGACGCTCTCTGACAGACTGTGACACACTGCGGCACTCTCGTACATTTCTGAAACAGAGTGTGACATTGTTTGACACTCTCTGAGGCATACTGTGACACTCTCTGACAGACTGTGACAGACTGTGACAATCGCTGACATCCTCTGACACTCTCTGACACAACCTGACACTCTATGACTCGCTCTGACATTGCCTGAGACACACTGT
>NW_025146129.1:0-1306 GCF_004010195.1 Chiloscyllium plagiosum | reverse complement strand
AAATGGAGTTCTCTTCATCCCCCGGTAGTTAAACACAAAATGATTCACGCAGTTATTTCATGGATTATCGAACCCCTAAATTCGACATGTGCAATCATTTCTGTTTAGTACGATTTTTGGTTGAATTGTACAAATTGTATGTCCATTCAAGGATGATATCTTCAAACTCAGGTATCAATGTTTAACAAAAAAGACTTGAGCTGTGATATTTTACACAAATTTATGAATCTATTACTGATACCGGGATCAGATACTGAAAAATGTGTTGCTGGAAAAGCGCACCAGGTCAGGCAGCATTCAAGGAGCAGGAGAATCGACGTTTCGGGCATCAGCCTTCCTTCAGGATTCCTGCAACACATTTTTCAGCATCTGATCTCCAGCATCTGCAGTCGTCACTTTCCACCGTGATCAGATGCGTCAGGTTGAAATTGTCTGGAAAAGGAAATCAAAGATATTTCCGCCTCAAAATGAGAGACTGGCGTTTTTTATGCAAATTTTGCAAGAAAGACACTTGATTTTCCGACATGACTACACACTGAAACGCCACCCTCAGCAACTTTCAACAGGCACAAATCAAACAAAGGAACGTCCATTCTTGCCGTCCTGGTTATTGCATGATAAGAAAAGAAATATTTTAACAGATGTAGCAAATAACCTCTGTCAATCAGCCCACAGTGTACACAGGTATAATGCTGTTCTGTGCTGTACTTTTCTATGTTGTATGTTCTAAACCCGCATCCACTGCTTCTTCTGGATGTTCATTGAACAAGTGAACCTTTCTTTGTGTAAATTAAAATAAATGACCTCATGCCTTTTTAGAATCTTTCTCCTTCCAACTTGAAAATTTATATCCTTGTCTTGATCTCCTCCAAGCTAGGGAAAATGAATTTGTAATTCACCTCATCCATACGCATCATGATTTTATAAACCTCTTCAATGTCAGCTCTGAACCTCCCATGTTTCAGTGGAAAAGTTCATGCATATCCAGTCTCCAGTTATAATACAAACTCAGTTCCTGGTAACATCCAAGTAAACCTCTTCTCAGCACTCTCTAGCTTGATAAATCCTTCCTAAAAACGGGAGGACAGAATTGTATGCAGTACTCCAGAAGAGGCCTCCCCACATCCTGTGCAATCTCAAAATAATGTACCAACCCCACATCTGACCAATGATGGCAAGCTTGCTACACACTTCTTAATTACCCTATCAGTGTGTGATGGAGACTTGAAAGAATTATATACATGATCCTTGAGGTCTCTCTGTTCCACAAGAGTACTGAAAGACCAACTTTTAACTGGCTATGGCT
>NW_025146128.1:0-1306 GCF_004010195.1 Chiloscyllium plagiosum | reverse complement strand
GTACCAGGTTGGATACTCACCACAATGTGATTGGATTCAGTGCTGAACATCTTCGTGGTTGAGATCATCAGGATGTTCAATCCTGTGCATGAGGGAGGGACTCAATGCCCTATCATTTGCTCATCCTAACACTGTGAAGGCCATCCATTCTGGGACACTGTGGGGTGATTCAATGCCCTGTCCTATAGATCTTACAGTGGGGATATAGAATTCTGCTGGCAAACTGAACTGTGGACACTTTTAAACCAAATACAGTAATTTTGCGATCAATGTCCATGTTCGGTGTCTCCTATTCTTTGTTTTACTGATCCCAGGTGTCTTTATCTGAATGCTGTGGGCTTATAGGAAATGCCAGCCAGTCAGAGTAACCTGGAAAACAGATGAAATCGACTGCTGCTGAACCAAAAAACCCCTTGAGTATATGTCCGTGTTTCTGTGAGTAATCTGCTGCCCATGTTAAAAATGCAAATGTTTGTCTTAGAGAGAGTTTGCTGCTGTGGTTAAGATTCTTTAAACTTTATATAACATGGAACAACAATTATCTTTGTGTCATTACTTACAGTCTGGGTTCAGGCACAGAGAACATTTGATCAATGACCTCAAGTCTCTTTTTCCGTTCTCTTACAGTTAGTCTTGTGGTAATTGTAATCCTCGCTCAGGGAAAATGTGGCCTTTCGATATGCAGCACTCGCTATCTGGTGGCCATGACAGTGTCAGATCTACTGTTCATTGTTTTTTATATCATTCTTGACCGATTTCAACGTTATCGTTATCCACTGTGTCTCCTGCACATCACTCCTGTTTGTACTGTTATCTTTGTTGTCAGCTGCTTGAGCATTGATTGTTCTGCATGGTTCACCGTTGCTTTTTCCTTTGATCGATTTGTTGCCATTTGTTTACATGAGATGAAAACTAAGTATTGCACAGAGAACACTGCAACCAGGGTTCTAGCAACAATCTGCATCTTCTTTTGGTTAAAGAACATTCCCAATTCCTTTGTAGAGAAACCTGGAAAGATGATCAACAATGTTCCATGGTACTGTTATATCAGGCCTGGTTATTATGATGACCTGCAGTGGATAGGTTTTTGATATTTTGAGACTTTTCTAACATCAATGTTCCCATTAACTTTTATTCTCTTCATCAACATTCTGACTGTCAGACATATCTTCAAGGCCATTAAGGTGTGGAAGGAACTGAGAGGTCAGAGAAAAATATAGAATGATCCAGAGGTAGAGAGCAGGAAGAATTCTGTGATTTTACTCTTTGCCAAATCTGCCAGCTTCATACTTCTCTGGTTGTTGCA
>NW_025146127.1:0-1306 GCF_004010195.1 Chiloscyllium plagiosum | reverse complement strand
AAATACAACACACTAACTACAGGAAACCTCTCTCTGCTGAGTTACAGCGTTACAAATACAACACACTAACTACAGGACACCTCTCTGTGGTGATTTACACTGTTACAAATACAACACACTAACTACAGGACACCTCTCTGTGGTGGGTTACACTGTTACAAATACAACACACTATCTACTGGAACCCTCTCTGTGCTGAGTTAGATTGTTACAAATATAACACACTAATTTTAGAAAACATCTCTGTGCTGCGTTACATTGTTACAAATACAATACAAAAAGAACAGGAAACCTCTCTGTACTGAGTTACATTCTTCCGAATACAACACACTAACTACAAGAAACCTCTCTGTGCTGAGCCACGTTGTTACAAATACAACACACGAACTACAGGAAACCTCTCTGTGCTGAGTTACATTGTTACAAATAAAACATACTAAATACAGGAAACCTCTCTGTGCCGAGTTAGATTGTTACAAATATAACACACTAACTATAGAAAACTTCTCTGTGCTGAGTTACATTGTGACAAATTCAACACAATAACTACAGGAAACCTCTCTGTACTGAGTTACACTGATACAAATACAACACACTAGCTACAGGAAACTTCTCTGTGCTGAGTCACGTTGTTACAATTACAACATATAAACTACAGGAAACCTCTCTGTGCTGAGTTACATTGTTACAAATAAAACACACTAAATACAGGAAACCTCTCTGTGCTGAGATACATTGTTGCAAATACAACACACTAACTACAGGAAACTCACTGTGGTGAGATACTTTGTTACAAATGCAACACACTAACTACAGGAAGCCTCTCTGTGCTGAGTTACAGCCTTACAAATACAACACACTATCTACAGGAAGCCTCTCTGTGCTTAGTTAGATTGTTACAAATATAAAACACGAACTATAGAAAACATCTCTGTGCTGCGTTACATTGTTACAAATACAACACAATAACAACAGGAAACCTCTCTGTACTGAGATACATTGTTACAAATATAACACACTAACTACAGGAAACCTCTCCGTGCTGAGTTACAAATACTACACACTAACTGCAGGAAACCTCCCTGTAGAGAGATACATCGTTACACATACAACACACGAACTACAGGAAACCTCTCTGTGCTGAGTTACAGTGTTACAAATATAACACACTAACTACAGGAAACCTCTCTGTGCTGAGCTACATTGTTACAAATGCAACACACTAACGACAGGAAACCTTTCTGTGCTGAGTTACATTGTTACAAATGCAACGCACTAACTACAGGAAACCTGTTTGTGCATAGCT
>NW_025146126.1:0-1306 GCF_004010195.1 Chiloscyllium plagiosum | reverse complement strand
ATGTAAGATGTGAGCAGGGAGTGACGTATTGGCAAATATAAAATTGGACCAATGCCCATGTCCAGATCAGTTACATCTCAGGCTGCAGTTGGAGACAAGGGATGAAAGGCGCTGATGCAAATATTTAAACAGAATCTGGTCATGGGTGAGGTGTCCGAGGACTGGAGAACACCCTTTATTAGAAGGGTTCTAGAGATAGAGCAGGGAACTATACACCAGTGTGTTTCAGATCAGTGTTAAAGAAAATTTTGCACAAAGTAGGTGGTAGTAGAAGGCTGTTGTGTGACTGGAGTCCGGTGTCCCCTGGTATACCACAGTGATCAGTGCTGTGTCCCTTATTACTTGTGGTATTCATAAATGGTGCAGATGTGAATGTAGAGGGGGAGTGGGAGTGTGATAAGAAAGTCTGTGTTTGATACAAAGATTGACCGGGTAGTTGGTAGTGAGGAGGAAGGTCTTATGTTACAGTAAGATACAGATGGAATGGTCAGATGGATGGATCAATGGCAGATGGAATGTAACTCTGATAACTGAGGTGATGCACTTTGGAAGAAGGAACTAAATGGGGAATACGCAAAGAATTGTAGCAAACAAGAAAGCTCATAGGGAACTTTTCCACACATTCTTGAATGTGACACGGGAGAATAAGAGGTTACGTAAGAAGTCAATGGAAGCAGTAGGCATAACATTTACTCATCGAGGCATAGATTACAAGATCTATGTAGCACTTTGGTGTGGCCAATATGGAATTCTGTGTGGAGGTCTGGGAGCCACATTACAGGAAGTATGTGATTATTCTGGAGGGGGTGCAGAGATTCACCTGGATGTTTCCAATGATGGAGCATATCAGCTATGGAGAGAGGCTGGATAAGCTCGGGTTGTTTACTTTGAATGAGAGAAGGCTGAGGGGGTCGTGATTCAGAAGGATAAGATTACGAGGGACATGGACTGGATCGATAGACAGCAGCTGTTCCTTTTAGTCAAAGGGCCAAGAACAGGGGGGAGCATACTTTTAAAGGGAAGGATTTGAGGTTTAGAGAGGATTCAGTGATTATTTTTCACCCATGGGATCTGGAATGCACTTCCTAAGGGGGGCAGTTATCACGGGTCACCTCACAACCATTAAAAATTATTTGGACGAGCAATTGAAGTGTCATACCATTCATGGCTACAGGAGTGATGTAGGAAATTTGCAATAATATAGATCGTGCTGTATTTTTGATGGTACAGAGTCAATGCTTCTGTGATTTTATGGCTGTGGAAGGTCAATCAATGAACAGCTTAAGACAGGAAGTAATGGCTTTTG
>NW_025146125.1:0-1306 GCF_004010195.1 Chiloscyllium plagiosum | reverse complement strand
AGACACTGAGCCCTGAGGGGCACTGAGCTCTGAGGGGCACTGAGCCCCAAGGGACACTGAGCCCTGAGGGGCACTGAGCTCTGAGTGACACAGAGCACTGAGTGACACTGAGCCCTGAGGGACACTGAGCTCTGAGGGGCACTGAGCCCCAAGAGACACTGAGCTCTGAGGAGCACTGAGCTCTGAGGGGCACTGAACCCCAAGAGACACTGAGCTCTGAGGGACACTGAACTCTGAGTGACACAGAGCACTGAGGAACACTGAGCCCTGAGGGACACTGGGCACTGAGGGGCACTGAGCCCCGAGTGACACTGGGCACTGAGGGGCACTGAGCCCCAAGTGACACTGAACTCTGAGCGGCACTGGGCACGGAGGGACACTGAGCTCTGAGGGACACTGATCTCTGAGGGATACTGCGTTCTGAGGGACACTGTGTTCTGAGGGGCACTGTGGTCTGAGGGTCACTGAGCTTTGAGGGACACTGCAGTCTGAGGGGCACTGAGCTCTGACGGACACTGCGTTCTGAGGGACACTGCGGTCTGAGTGGCACTGAGCTCTGAGGGGCACTGCGTTCTGAGGGACACTGCGGTCTGAGGGACACTGCGGTCTGAGGGGCACTGCGGTCTGAGGGGCACTGCGTTCTGAGGGGCACTGAGCTCTGAGGGACACTGCGGTCTGAGGGACACTGCGTTCTGAGGGACACTGCGCTCTCAGGAACACTGCGTTCTGAATGGCACTGAGCTCTGAGGGGCACTGCGGTCTGAGGGACACTGCGGTCTGAGGGACACTGCGTTCTGAGGGACACTGCAGTCTGAGGGACACTGCAGTATGAATGGCACTGAGCTCTGAGGGACACTGATCTCTGAGGGACTCTGAGCTCTGAGGGACACTGCGGTCTGAGGGACACAGAGTTCTGAGGGACACAGCTCTGAGGGACACTGTGGTCTGAGGGACACTGAGCTCTAAGGGGCACTGAGCTCTGAGGGACACTGAGCTCTGAGGGTCACTGCGGTCTGAGGGACACTGAGCTCTGAGGGACACTGAGCTCTGAGGGACACTGCGGGCTGAGGGATGCTGAGCACTGAGTGACACTGAGCTCTGAGGGACACTGAGCTCTGAGGGACACTGGAGTCTGAGGGACACTGAGCACTGCGGGACACTGAGCTCTGAGGGACCCTGCGGTCTGAGGGACACTGCGGTCTGAGGGACACTGAGCTCTGAGGGACACTGAACTCTGAGGGACACTGAGCTCTGAGGGACACTGAGCTCTGAAAGACACTGAGCTCTGACGGACACTGAGCCCCAA
>NW_025146124.1:0-1306 GCF_004010195.1 Chiloscyllium plagiosum | reverse complement strand
CACTTTATCACAATTTTCCAGAGGATCTCGCCACGTGGCATTATTCATTCATGAAGTTTTGTAGCGCAACACTCGCTCTGAGATAGTTACATCCCTAGCCAGTTGCACAATGTATTATTCAAAGAAACACTGAAAAAAATACTTTTTGAACTCCTCTTCCGATATCATTCTTGTCAGTGTGATTGTCCCAGATTATGCGAATATTGAAGTTTCACGAAATTTTCACAATGCCTTTATTAAACAAACAAATGAGTTCCTGTTTAATGCAGTGATGAGCAATGAAATGCTGTTCGGTGGCTAAAACTGTACTGCTGCTTGTGTCCTTGCCAAGTAATAGACAGAATTTACATTCAGACTGACTCTACTTCATGACCTGCGGCCAAATGCTTTCTCTGTAACGCCTTTGTTATCCATTATTGTTAGTGTTACCATTTTGCCTGAGTTTCCACAAGGTTGCTAACCATTGAATACTTTTGTTCATGCTGTAACCATGTCTCGCTGGTGTCTAAATCTCTTTTATCTCTGTGTCACAAACCTATCTGCCTTATTGCATAGACTTTGTCAATTCGAAAAAAAGACATAATTTATTCTTTCCTACAATTTCCTGTCACAAACCGATTCACTGATGTAGTTTTAGTTAAATTTTGTCTCATCCTGTTCCTTTCTGCTTGTCTTCAGCCACATTCCCATGCCGTTCCGATGCGTCGCCGTTTCTATTTGGATTTGGAAAGTTCCTTTCACCTGAACCCTGTCCCTGCATTCTCTCTGTCAGTTTAAAGCCATGTCCATAAACCTACCGACATGACTGGCCAGCACACTGGTCCCAACACAGTTCCAGTGGGACCATCCTAATTGATTATTTTTTTAAAATCAGGTATGGGATGTGGGTGTCTCTGGCTGACCAGCCTTTCTTACGCAGCCCTAGCTGCCCTTTAGCTGAGGAACTTACTCAGCTATTTCAGCGGGTAATTGAGAGGGAAACACTTTGCTGTGGGTATGTCGTGCGGACCACGTGAGGATGGGCAGATATAGTTCTCAAAAAGAATGTTTTCAGTTTATTGTACATCAGCAATGATTTTATACTTATTTATGGATTGTTAATTTCATTTTTTAAAATTAGTTGCTTCAAATTCCACCATTTCCGATGGTGGGATTCAAACCTGTCTCCCCTGAACATTAGCTGAGGTTTGGGATACATGCTCTAGCAATAACACCACTAGGCCATCACTTCGCCTGCTCTCAAGCTGCTCATTCATGATCAGTTATCATGAAGCAGAACACGTTCTACCCATACAATTGTTTGGTC
>NW_025146123.1:0-1306 GCF_004010195.1 Chiloscyllium plagiosum | reverse complement strand
AGAAAATGGAAAGAACTCTCAATGGATGGCAAACTGTCAAAAGGCATTTGCCAGCCTAAAAACTGTGTTAACCACTGCCCCCAGTATGAGCCACACCGGATTACACAAAGCCTGTCAAGGTGGCTATCGATGCCAGTGATGTGGGTATCGGTGCGGTGCTCCTGCAGGAAGATGACGCTGGAATCAAAAGAACTGTCGGATATTTTTCCAGGAAGTTGAACTTCATCAACAGAAATATTCAACAGTGGTTAAAAAGAATTTAAGCTTGGTGTTGGCATGACAACGTTTCAGTGTTTATGTCACCAGTCATGCGTCTGAGACAATTGTATACGCTGATCACAACACATTGATATTTGTGGAAAAAATTAAGGACAAAAATGCCAGACTCTTTCGATGGAGCTTGTTGTTGGAGCCATTCATTATGACAATTGTGCATGTGGCAGGTTGTGAAAACGTTATTGCCGATGTGTTTCTGAAACTTGAATGAGATATGGATGCGTTTGGTTGTGGGTGTACTGCGGCCTGAATTTGCATGGCGTTTTGCATGTTTGCATGTTACAGTTGCTATAGTGCATACGTGCGTTTTTAAACTACCAACTGGGTTTGAATGGTTAAAAATGCAGCCATATTTTGGTATTGATGGTTTCTTTTTTAAGGGGGGAGGCGTCACAAAGCCACTCTCATTTTTGTCAAGAAGCTTATTCTTGGCTCGGGTGGACTCTGTCCTTGATGTTTTTCAGAGGGACAGTAAAAAGGGGCCTGATTCTGGTCAGTCTGGCTTGGTACAGAGACTAAAAGGATTTTCAGTGGACTTTTGTTTATCTGTAAACAGATGAGACTTAAGGCCAAAGTGTTGGGATTTAGAAGTGACTTACATAATGAAAGGGGAGTGGTGAGCTCTTTTTGCTGAACTAGCTGAGCTGAGCTGAGCAGCTTTCAGTTGAGTCCAGAACCTGGAAGTTCAACAGGGAGCTGTGTGGAAACTCTCTCTCTTTTCTGCCCTTCAACTTCAACCTGAAAGCTTGTGTTCCATTTATACTGGTTTTTAAAGGGAGTTTGCTTATTGGGACTGTTATGTGCATTCGGAACAGGATAATTAAGTCTAGCTGGATCGGTTGAGTTCTGTAAGGATACTTTATTCTGTTCTTTGTGTTTCATTGTGTACTTTTGTGATACTGGTTTTTAAAGGGAGTTTGCTTATTGGGACTGTTATGTGCATTCGGAACAGTATAATTAAGTCTAGCTGGATCGGTTGAGTTCTGGTAAGGATACGTTATTCTGTTCTTTGTGTTTCATTGTGTACTTT
>NW_025146122.1:0-1306 GCF_004010195.1 Chiloscyllium plagiosum | reverse complement strand
GAACAGAGTATATGGCATCCTTGTTAAGAGATCTGGTTTGAGGTCAGAAACGGCAACCGATCTTGTTGGGCAATCAGTAAGAACAAACGAGGTGACAGTGAGGACTGCAGATGTTGGAGATTAGAGTCCAGAGTATACTGCCGGAAAAGCAACGCAAGCCAGGCAGCGTCCGAGGAGCAGCAAAATCGAGTTTTTGGGTAAACGCTCTTCATCAGGAATTAGTAAAAACCTCCAAATAATGGGGAGGAAGTACAAGAGGGCATTTCTTTTGTCAGACTGCGGAAATCTGCAGGAGCGTTATTTGTTCACTTAGTGTTTCGTAAGATTGTTGTGTTTGTTGATTTCAATTATCCGAGCGGAGACTGGTGAAAAGGTACAATAGTTTCCGAAGGGGTGAGATTCTGTAATGTGCGTGGGAGAACTTTCTATACCGGGGCATTTCTAGTCTTACAAAAGAGAGGGCTGTACTGTATATGATCCTACAAAATGAAATAGGCCAATTGCAGCGCATCAGATTGGAGAAGCATTTAGAAAATAACGATAACAACGTAATCATTTTTGATCTTCAGTTCAAAATATGAAAACATTACTCAATGATTAAGATTGCATCCGAAAAATGAACGATCTTGTGGGTCAAAAATATAAACAGGAGCACGTTGATTAGAAACGTACAAGGTAGATAAAACAATGCATGAAAATGGGAGAATTTCGAACAATAGTTGGACAGAGTGCATGCTTACTACACGCCCATCAGAAATAAATTTTAGGCATCCAAAATTGTCGTAATCTGGATGATTCTGATGAGAAGATAAGAAAGCAAAATAAGTGGCGTGTGGTGCATGCCACGATAATAATAGCTGTCAGAATCAGGAAGCGTATCTCAAACGCAGCAGAGAGGATAATACTAGAATTTGGAAGGCTAAGAGGATGTATCCTGCCCTAAAAAAAGTAGCAAAATGTTCTTCAAATATGTTAATTGCAAAAGGTTCGTGAAGGGCAGAGTGGGGTCATAAGGAACAAGTAGGATAAGCTGCCCACTTAAGGAATGGTTATGGCAGAGGTTGAAAAGTAATATTGTGTAATTGCCTTGGTCTATTTAGAAGATGGTGCCAATGGCATTATTGAAAACGTGGGTGTTGAGTAACTGACCATTCTCCTGACAGATAAAGAGGATGCAGTGTGATAAGGGCTCTCAGCACTCTCGTTCGAAAAGTCGCCAGGCCCGAATTCGGTGCTTCAAAATTACTGAGAGAGGTGATGGAGCAAATTGCTAAAAATGTTGACAGAAATTTTCCAGACTTCTCTG
>NW_025146121.1:0-1306 GCF_004010195.1 Chiloscyllium plagiosum | reverse complement strand
ACAAGTTGTGACCCACTTTGAATTCGTGAAGGGGCAGACTACACTGCTGGGCAAAAGTGAAAAATGCCGATGCTGGAAACCAGAGTTTAGATCCGACTGGTGCTGGAAAAAAAACAGCAGGGTCTGGCAGCATCTGAAGAGCAGGAAAATCGACGTTTCGGGAAAAAGCCAATCATCAGGAATTGGCAGATTTGATGACCTGGAGGTTGCAGTGAGAGAGGTAGACTCAATGAGATCCTTGTGGAGAGTGGAGGAGAACTTCTTCAAGGTAGACATCCTTGCAAGAGGATTCACAGAAAGGTTAAAATGAACTAGGATAAAGTGAGGACGGTAGATGCTGGAAACTAGAGTTTAGATTAGAGTGGCACTGAAAAAGCACAGCAGTTTGGGCAGCATCCGATGAGCAGGAAAATCGATGTTTCCGGCAAAAGCCTTTCATCAGGGCTACATTCCTGATGAAGGGCCTTCGCCCAAAACGTCGTTTTTCCTGCTTCTCCGATGCTGTCTGACCTGCTGTGCTTTTTAACCATCACGCTAATGTTAAGACTACACATCTGCTAGAGGGCGTGGCAGCGGGTGGACCTGAAGATGTGCAATGGCATTGATTGGGGTCATGATTTGGAGATGCCGGTGTTGGACTGGGGTGTACAATGTTAAAAATCATGCAACACCACCAGGTTATAGTCCCACTCAGAACCCAAGAGATCAAATTAGGGAAACATAAAACCGGAAGATGTGGGACTGCAATGGGCCAGACCCGACCAGATAATTATTTCAGGAAATTCATGCACTCTTGTGGATATTAAAGGGGGACACTGTGGAAGAATTGGTCGCAGGTGAATTAATTTGAAGCCTCAAAATGATCATTAAACTGTGATGTCAGTTGTTTTCGATCCTTGTTCTTTACAGGCTAGTGGCCAGTGCCGTCATCCAATTTGGGAATGGACAAATGACTCGGAAAGCAACAGAATTAGAGGACGGAGGTTCTCATTACCTGCATAATATTGTAAAGGGAAAATGGCAAGTAAGCAATGACCCTGGGAGCAGTTGCTATGCAAATGTATATTATGGCGAGGTGCAACAGCAAGGGCTGATGCTGTCTAAGGCAGCCCTGCCCTGTCCAGACACAATGTGAATAGATATAAGAAAGAAAACTGAGTGATAAATATGAACCCCAAGAAATATTACATGGCATCAAGCGTGAATTGGGGTTCAGGGCAAAATATTAAGGGAGAATACCGATCATTTGGAAAGTTGAGGAGAGAACTTGCACGCCGACCTTAATTCAGACAAGTGTGAGGTGATA
>NW_025146120.1:0-1306 GCF_004010195.1 Chiloscyllium plagiosum | reverse complement strand
TCACAGTATTACACCTTTAAAAGCAGGTTCCAGTTTAATTATAAAGTCTGCAGTATATTGCCAACTAGCAGCTTTCTGCATCTATGTGAAGCCACAACTAAGCCAAAGGAATGCACATTTCTCTACACAATTCCTTTCCCTTGGCCCTCCACCATCCCCCACATCATCCACATGCATGTGATGAAACAGAGCATGCTCGATCAGTGAGAAGCAGAGGTTGCACAGTACCTGACCAGCTGGTTGCTGATGTACAGCTGGAATTTGGGATGTACGTTGGGAAAACAGACACTGAGGGAAGCCCAGTGATGAGACGTAAGGACAGAGAAATAGTGGTGACAGGAGAGCAATGTTTACAACAAAAGGAGCAAAACAAGAAAAATAAAACAGCTGAGTATCACCCCAAAATTGCTTTATCTTTAGATACTCAAGAAAACCTTACATTATTAAGGAGAAATTACAAATATTCCATCAAAACATTTGTAGCCAACCTCCCTACACCTCGACCTCAACACAACTCCTTCTGCTCGGATTCATTAACTTCAAATGGCAACAGAGCTCATCAAATCCAACCCCAACTCCATTTCTCTTTCTGACTTAGATAGTGGGAGAATGTCAAGCACTGCCTTCCTAACAGCCCAACCACAGCTTACAAACCCGTGTTTAATGTTGTAATTATTGCTGCCTGCACCACCAACTCTGGCAGCTCATTCCATACATGTGTGAAAAAGTTGCCCCTTAGGTAACTTTAAAATTTTTCCTTTCTTACCTATGCTCTCTAGTTTTCAACTCCACTATCCTGGGAAAAAGATCACGGATATTCACCCTATCCATGCCCCTCATGATTTTATAAACTTTTAAGGTTACCCTTCAGCCTCTTCCTACAGCTGAAACCTTCAACCCGAGCAACATCCTTGTAAATCTTTTCTGAATCCTTTCAAGTTTCACAACACACCAGCACTGAATGCATTATTCCAAAAGTGGCCTCCTGTACAATCATAACAGGACATGCCAACTCTTATACTCAATGCACTGACCAATAAAGGCAAGCACACCAAACGGTTTCTTCACAACCTTGTCTGACTGAAACTCCGTCTTCAAGGAACAAGGAACCTGCACCCCAAGGTCTCCTTGATCAGCAAAACTGCCCAGGGCCTTCCCATTAAGTCCTACCCTGATTTGCCTTACCAAAATGCAGTACCTCACATTTATTTAAATTAATTAGATCAGAAAAAAACATCAGTAGTCTAGCACATCATCCCAATCTAATTATTTGTTAAATATGCTAAACCTGAATCAAACCTTGCTT
>NW_025146119.1:0-1306 GCF_004010195.1 Chiloscyllium plagiosum | reverse complement strand
AGTGACAGAGAGCTGGGAGTGTGTTCTTTATCACTGACAGAGAGCTGGGAGTGTGTACTTAATCTGTGACTGGTAACAGGGTGAGTGTTCTTTTTCAGTGAGAGCGAGCTGGAAATGTGTTCGTTATCAGTGCCAGAGAGCTGGGAGTGTGTTGCTTATTAGTGACTGAGAGCTGCGAATTTGTTCTTTATCAGTGACAGAGAGCTGGGAGTGTGTACTTTATCAGTGACAGAGAACTGGGCCTGTGTTCTTTGTCAGAGACAGAGATCTGGGAATGTTTTCTTTCTCAGCGACAGAGAGATGGAAGTGTGTTCTTTCTCAGTGACTGAGTTCTGGTAGTGTTATCGTTATCAGTGACAGAGAGCAGGGAGAGTGTTTTTTTTTCAGTGAAGGGGAGCTGGGAGTGTGTGCTTTGTAAGTGACTGAAATTTAGAGTGTTTTGTTTATCAGTGACAGAGACCTGGGAATATTGCTCTTTATCAGTGAGAGAGCGCTGGGAATGTGTTCTTTCTCAGTGACAGAGAGCAGGGAATGTGTAATTTTCAGTGACTGAGAACCGGGACTGTGTTCTTTGTCAGAGACAGAGAGCTGGGAATGTTTTCTTTCTCAGCGACAGAGAGATGGAAGTGTGTTCTTTTATCAGTGAAGGGGAGCTTGGAGTGTGTTCTTTATAAGTGACAGAGACTGAGAGTGTGTTATTTATCAGTGACTGAGAGCTAGGACTGTGTTCTTTTCAGTGTCTGGTAGCAGGATGAGTGTTCTTTATCAGTGACAGAGAGCTGGGAATGTGTTCTTTATCAGTGACAGAGAGCTGGGAGTTTGTTCTTTATCAGTGACGGAGAGCTGGGAGTGTGTTCTTTATCAGTGACAGAGAGCTGGGAGTGTGTTCTTTATCAGTGACGGAGAGCTGGGAGTATGTTCTTTATCAGTGACACAGAGCTGGGAGTTTGTTCTTTAACAGTGACAGAGATCTGGAAGTGTGTTATTTATCAGTGATAGAGAGCTGGGAGTGTGTACCTTATCAGTGACAGTTAACAGGGTGAGTGTTCTTTATCAGGGACTGAGAGCTGGGAATGTGTTCTTTATCAGTGACAGAGAGCTGGGAGTTTGTTCTTTATCAGTGACACAGTGCTGGGAGTGTGTTCTTTACCCGTGACAGAGAGCAGGGCATGTTATCTTTATCAGTGACAGGGAGCAGGGAGAGTGTTCTTCAGAAGTGACACAGTGCTGGGAGTGTGTTCTTTACCCGTGACAGAGAGCGATGAGAATGTTATCTTTATCAGTGACAGAGAGCTGGGAGTGTGTT
>NW_025146118.1:0-1306 GCF_004010195.1 Chiloscyllium plagiosum | reverse complement strand
ACTGACCGTCCCCACTGACCGTCCCCACTGACCCATGAGCCTCAGCTGTGTAACACCCGTCACCCTCTGAGGCCCCAGCCCCAGCCTCTGTCCCCTCGAACCCTCCGGCCCCTGGAACAGACATCAGCGTACCCCCTTCAGCAACAGCTGAGGCCCCAGTGGAAGGAGTGGTCAGCATTGTCCCAGTGTTTCCGAACGATAGCTGGGATTGTCCAGGGAATGCTATAATCAGGAGGGGTGTTCAGAAGGTGAATAGCACCAATCGCAACCCTTGGGTGGGAGATGTTCACAACGAGAGAGCATACTTTTACAGAGAGAGGAGAAAGAGTTAAAAGGGACCTGAGGGGAATGTTTTTCCACAGAGAGGGTGGACTCGCTGTGGAATAAACTGCCTGAGGAAGTGGTGGCTGCACAGAGAGAGGTATCATTACAAAGATAATCGGCCACACACAGGGAAATGGGACTCATTTAGCTTCTCATTTGGAGATGCCGATGTAGGACTGGGATGGACAACGTTAAAAACCCCACAACACCAGGTTATAGTCCAACGGGAAGCACTATCTTTCGGAGCGAGGCTCCCTGACGAACATCCATGTTTCTGAATAAAGCCATCCGAGTGTCAGGGAACTCAATCCCATCTTCCCAAACTGCTCACTCACAGCCCTCACTCCAGGGGCTCTCAACATAAACAGGACCATTCATTCTGGCTGATGGATGATTGGTTGGTTATTGATTGATTGGCCCCTGGTGATTGGTTGGTTATTGATTGGCCCCTGGTGATTGGTTGGTTATTGATTGGCTCCTGTGATTGGTTGGTTATTGATTGGCTCCTGGTGGCTGGTTGGTTATTGATTGGTTCCTGGTGATTGGTTGGTTATTGATTGGCCCCTGGTGATTGGTTGGTTATTGATTGATTGGCCCCTGGTGATTGGTTGGTTATTGATTGGTTCCTGGTGATTGGTCAGTAAGTAGTTGTCCTGGGCCCTATGGAGTTTCAGTGATAAGGACAGCAATCAATGCCCTGGCTCTGATTGGTGGAGCAGTGGGTACTGAAAGGTCAGAGGGTAAGGTAATGGTTGGGGGAAAGGGGAAGGATGTGGAGGGGGATCTGGTACCACCCTGGGCCTTGTGTGTCCCTGAGATCCCTCCCCCTGGGCAGGTTATCGATGTAGTTATTGATTGATTGGTTATTGATTGTGTTTCCTCAGGAGGTGATGGCGGGTCTGGGGCCAGAGTGGGTACGACTTCTTCTTCAAAACAAACACCTGGTGGTTCTTGGGGACTCTGGTAAATATACCCCCCACTC
>NW_025146117.1:0-1306 GCF_004010195.1 Chiloscyllium plagiosum | reverse complement strand
TTGTTTCTTTTCTTCGTGGTACATTTAATTCACATAGACCTTGCTGTGCAGGAGACAAATGCAATTTTGAAAGAATTGTAAATTGTGAGGTGGAGAGTTCGAATTGCAAATATACATTGACTATTTGTGGGAGTGGATGGAGAGGTAGCCGATGATGTTCAAAACGCAGACGTGTGAGAGCAAGAGAGCGACATCAATCAATCACGAGAGGGAGAGAGAGAGATGATGGAGCACAATAGAGATTTGCAGGAATTGCGACAGAGATGAGAAACAACAGAGATGAGGACAGATGAAAGAGGTTGGGGACAGTCCTCTCCAAGAGAAAAAGGTCGTGACAGGGAAATCGGACAATGGGCTGTACAGAGGAGGTAGGGAGTGCCTACTCGAAATGTTAAAGGAAGAAGGAAAGTAAAGGGCGGCAGATTTAAAGTATGCCCAAATGAATTAACGGCTCATGTGAAGGAAAGCTTTTGCATATTGTCAGTCATCAGGGTATGCAGTGTAGTTTCTGGAATTGTGGTGGAGGCACGTACAATTGAGGAACAATGTCTACTTATTTGCGTGAAACGTTTTGCTCGGAAATGGGAAAAACATTAAGAGATTGATACTGGGGAGATAAATCTGCTTCAGGCTCCATGAGTCTAAAAGTTTCCTTTTGCTCCCTAACACTGCGGTGGTTTGATGATTTAAGAGGAGGAAGAGATTTGGGAGAAGTACGTGTAATACCCTGGCATAGAGGTTGACGAGCGAACAACTGGGAAATGAGACGCGGTAAGATGGCATTATTAACACAATGGGTTGAAGAGTTACCATCGTGTAGAATCTCTACCACTGTTTTAGTTGGAGGCAAGGGCCATTCAGCACCTCACCAAAAAACAGTGTTGTTTCAAACATGGACATAAGAAATGAACACCAAGGGTGAGGTGATAATGACTTCTCTTGACATGAAGGCAGCTTCTGTGCGAGTGTGATATCAAGGAGTCATAACAGTGCTGATGTCTATGGGTGTCCGGGGCAAACTCTCTTTTGTTTGGAAAACTGTCTGGCACAAAGAAAGAGGTTTGTGATTGGTGGAGGGCAATATTTTCAGTCAAGAACCTTTCTGTAGGTTTTCCTCAGGGAGTGTCTAAGGCCAAACCATCTTCAGATGCGACATCAATGGCCTTGCTTCCATCGGAAGCTCAAATGTCAGGATGTTCGCCAATGATTGAACAATGTTAAGCTCCATTCACCATTCCTCATATCTGATATAGTCTAAATTGAAATGAAACCAGAATTTGTAAAAAATAGAGCACTTGTCTGTCAA
>NW_025146116.1:0-1306 GCF_004010195.1 Chiloscyllium plagiosum | reverse complement strand
TCTCTGTCTTAAATACACTCTTCCCTCTGTAACTCTGTGCCTTGGGCTCCACTGCCCTTTGTAACAATGAGTTCCACAGATTCACCACCCTCTGGCTGAAGAAATTCCTCCTCATCTCAGCTCGAAAGGGGCCGTCCTTCATTCTGAGGCTGTGCCTTGGTTACCCAGTCTCTCCTGTATTTGGAAACATCTTCTCTGCATCCACTCTATCCAGGCCTATCAGTATTCTGTAAATTTCAAGAAGGTCCCTCCTCATCCTTCTAAACTCCATCGAGTACAGACCCAGAGTCCTCAACCACGCCTCATATGACAAGCCCTTCATCCCCAGGATCATTCTTGTAAATCCCTCCAATGCCAGCACATTGTTTCTTCGAATATGGGTCCCAAATCTGCTCACAATATTCCAAATTCAGTCTGACCAGAGCCTTACACAGCCTCAGCAGTACATCTCTGCTCTTGTATTCTAGCCATATTGAAATGAATGCTAACATTTCATTTGCCTTCCCAAGCACAAGCTGGACCTGCCTGTTAACCTTAAGAGAAACCTGATTGAGGTTTGTGCTTTAGATCTCCAAAGGCTTTCCTTATTTAGAAAATACCTCCACACCCTGACTCCATTGATTCCTGAAAAATCATCACCAATGCCTCCATAATCTCCTCAGTGATCTCCTTCAGAACACACTGGTGTAGTTCATCCAGTCTGGATGAGTTATCCACATTCAGACCTTCCAGCTTCCCCAGTACCTCCTCCTTAGTGATGGCCACTACACTCCCCTCTGCTCCCTGATAGTCTTGAAGTACTGGGACATTGCTGGTGTTTTTCATTGTGCAGACTGATGTAATGTATGGATTCAATTCCTTTTTCTTCATTTTCCTATTATTCTTTTTCCAATGTCTATTTCTGCCTCCCTCTTCATTTTTATATATCTGATGAAACTCTTGCAATCTTCTTTTATATTACTGGTTCGCTTTCCCTCCACATTTCAACTTCTGTCCCCTGAATGTTTTTTTTTTAGTTATCCTCCACAGGTTTTTAAAGACTTCCTAATCCTCTGGCTTCCCACTATTCTCCACCACATTGTATGCCTTTTCATTTTGCCTTTATGCTGTCCTTGACCTCCCTCATCAGCCATGGTTGCCTTGTCCTCTCCTTAGTCTGTTTCTTCTTTTTCAGGAGGAATTCCTACTCTGCTTCTTGAATTACCGCCAGAAACTCTGCTGTTTGCTGCCCCACCATCTTACCTGCTCGGCTCCCCTTCCAATCAACTCTGATCAACTCCTTCCTCATGTCTTTGTACTTACCTTT
>NW_025146115.1:0-1306 GCF_004010195.1 Chiloscyllium plagiosum | reverse complement strand
TAGATCGCGTGAATCCTTAGAGTGCAAAGACAGTAGGAGTATACTAAAGAGAGAAATCAGGATGCCAAAAAGGGGACATGAAATAGCTTTGGCGAATAGAGTTAAGGGGAATCCAAAGAGTTTTTACAAATACATTGAGGACAAAAGGATAACTAGGGAGAGAATAGGGCCCCTCAGAGATCAGCTAGGCAGCCTTTGTGTGGAGCTGCAGAAAATGGAGGAGATACTAAACTATTATTTTGCATGAGTATTTACTGTGGAAAAGGATATGGAAGGTATAGAAAGTAGCGAAATAGGTGATACCTTGCAAAATGTCGATATTGCAGAGGAGGAAGTGCTGGATGTCTTGAAATGCATAAAGGTGAATAAATCCCCAGGACCTGATCATGTGTACCCTAGAACTCTGTGGGAAACTAGAGAAGTGATTGCTGGGCCTCTTGCTGAGATATTTGTGTCATCGATAGACACAGGTGAGGTGCTGGAAGTCTGGAGGTTGGCTACTGTGGTGCCAGTCTTTAAGAAGGGTAGTAAGGACAAGCCAGGGAACCATAGACCAGTGAGCCTGACATCAGTGGTGGGCAAGTTGTTGAAGGGAATCCTGAGGGACAGGATATACATGTATTTGGAGAGGCAAGGACTGATTAGGGATAGTCAACATGGCTTTGTGCGTGGGAAATTATGTCTCACAAACTTGATTGAGCATTTTGAAGAAGTAGCAAAGGGGATTGATATGGGCAGAGCGGTAGATGTGATCTATATGGACTTCAGTAAGGCATTCGACAGTGTTCCTCATGGGAGACTGGTTAGCAAGGTTAGATCTCTCAGAATACAGGGAGAGCTAGCCATTTGGATACAGAACTGGCTCAAAGGTAGAAGGCAGAGGGTGGGGTTGGAGGGTTGTTTTTCAGACTGGAGGCCTGTGACCAGTGGAGTGCTACAAGGATCAATGCTGGATCCTCTACTTTTCATCATTTACATAAATGATTTGGATGCAGGCATGAGAGGTACAATTAGCAAGTTTGTAGATGACACCAAAATTGGAGGTGTAGTGGACAGCGAAGAAGGTTACCTCAGATTACAACAGGATCTTGACCAGATGGGCCAATGGGCTGAGAAGTGGCAGATGGAGTTTAATTCAGATAAATGCAAGGTGCTGCATTTTGGGAAAGCAAATCTTAGCAGGACTTATACACTTAATGGTAAGGTCCTAGGGAATGTTGCTGAACAAAGAGACGTTGGACTGCAGGTTCATAGCTCCTTGAAAGTGGAATACCAGGTAGATAGGATAGTGAAGAAGGCGTTTGGT
>NW_025146114.1:0-1306 GCF_004010195.1 Chiloscyllium plagiosum | reverse complement strand
GAAGAGAGAAGATAGTGATGTATACAAATATGTGAAAGCACTGTCATATTTTGATGATGAAGATGTCGAAGCTTCCTTTATTTCATTTGAATAAAATGGCTAGGCAGTGGAGTGATCAGAGGACTTGTGGGTAATACTAATTCAGACTAAGCTGGTAGGCAGAGCTAGTGAAGTTTCTGCAACGCTGTCAGGTGTGGGGTGAAGAAATTATGAAGATGTCAACAGGCTATTTTGAGTGCTTATGAATTGGTACCAGAAGCATACAGACAGTGATTCAGAAACATAAAGAAGTAACAGGGTCAGGTTTATGCTGAGTTCGAAAGAATTACGTTGGTGCATATGGCAAAGTCCAGCTTCGAACAAGCATTTCATCCTGTGAGGGATAGAAATTGGGCAAAGGGGTAGAAAACATTGGTAATTCTTTACTATAGGTTCAAAAGAAGCGCAAGGGGATGAAAAGGAGGGGAAAGGCCGCAGGTGTTTCCACTGACTACAAAACAAAGAGTAGAAAACATTGGTAATTCTTTACTATAGGTTAAAAAGAAGCCCAAGGGGATGAAAAGGAGGGGAAAGGCCACAGGTGTTTCCACTGTGGCAAGGCGGGGCACACATAGTCGCAGTGCTGGTCATTAAAGAAAGGCACTGTGCGAAAAGATGTGGTAGAAGAAGCTCAGCCAGTGGCATCAGTAAAAGTTGTAAAGGGAACCCCAAGAAGAGCTGAGGAGCTGCAGGAAAGTGCACAGCCGAGGTAGGGCTGAGTTTAGAGTTAGTGTCTGATTTCTACAAAGGCTTTACCTCTGTATTTACTGAGAAGGAACAGGGGAGAAGGGAAAGAAGATATCTTTTTGAGGGATACAGTATCTAATCAGTCCCTAATTGTAAGAGATGATCGCGTTAGTTCCCAAACCTGAGTGGACTCAATGATTTTGTGTGGTCCATTGGAGTGTCAACACCGTAACAAAATTGGACTAATATTCAATACCAAGATTGAATGACTGTGTAGAGAAAGTTGGACAAGCTACTGCATGGTTATTGGCAGGTATCTTTACCAGAGAAAGTGAAAGGAATTTCTGTGTTTGTAACCCCAAATGGGCTACATCAATTCAAAATGATGCTCTTTAGAATGAAGAACTTACTCACCACATACCAAAGACTCATGAACAGAGTTGTGGCTGGGTTAAGAAACTGTGCAGTCTCCTTGGATGATGTAATGGTCTTTCATGAATCATTGAATGATAACATGGTACAGTTGGCAAAGCTCTTTGAAAGATTTCAAGAAGCAAAACTGGTAATAAACATAAGGTAA
>NW_025146113.1:0-1306 GCF_004010195.1 Chiloscyllium plagiosum | reverse complement strand
GCCCTGCAGCACGGACTGGAGTGGGCCCAGCAGAACGGACTGGAGTGGGCCCAGCAGCACGGACTGGAGTGGGCCGAGGAGCACGGACTGGAGTGGGCACAGCAGCATGAACTGGAGTGGGCCCAGCAGCACGGACTGTAGTAGACCCAGCAGCACGGACTGGAGTGCGCACAGCAGCACGGACTGGAGTGGGCCCAGCAGTACAGACTGGAGTGGGCTCAGCAGCACGGACTGGAGTCGTCCCAGCAGCTCAGACTGGAGTGAGCCCAGCTGCACAGACTGGAGTGGTCCCAGCAGCACGGACTGGAGTGGGCTCAGCAGCACAGACTGGAGTGATCCCAGCAGCACGGACTGGAGTGGGCCCAGCAGCACGGACTGGAGTGCGCCCAGCAGCACGGACTGGAGTGCGCCCAGCAGCACGGACTGGAGTGTGCCCAGCAGCACGGACTGGAGTGTGCCCAGCAGCACAGACTGGAGTGGGCTGAGCATCATGGACTGGGGTGGACCCAGCAGTACAGACTGGAGTAAGCCCAGCAGCACAGACTGGGGTAGGTCCCGCAGGACAGACTGGAGTAGGCCCCGCAGGACAGACTGGAGTGGGCCCAGCAGCACGGACTGGAGTGTGCCCAGCAGCACGGACTGGAGTGGGCCCAGCAGCACAGACTGGAGTGGGCCCAGCAGCACAGACTGGAGTGGGCCCAGCAGCACAGACTGGAGTGTGCCCAGCAGCACGGACTGGAGTGGGTACAGCAGCACGGACTGGAGTGGGCCCTGCAGCACGGACTGGAGTGGGCCCAGCAGAACAGACTGGAGTGGGCCCTGCAGCACGGACTGGAGTGGGCCGAGCAGCACGGACTGGAGTGGGCCCAGCAGCACGGACTGGAGTGGGCCCAGCAGCACGGACTGTAGTAGGCCCAGCAGCACGGACTGGAGTGGTCACAGCAGCACGGACTGGAGTGGGCCGGGCAGCACAGACTGGAGTGGGCTCAGCAGCACGGACTGTAGTAGACCCAGCAGCACGGACTGTAGTAGACCCAGCAGCACGGACTGGAGTGGGCCCTGCAGCACGGACTGGAGTAGGCTCAGCAGCACAGACTGGAGTGAGCCCAGCAGCACAGACTGGAGTGAGCCCAGCAGCACAGACTGGAGTGGGTCCAGCAGCACTGACTGGAGTAGGTCCAGCAGCATTGGCTGCAGTGGGCCCCGCAGTACAGACTGGAGTGGGCTCAGCAGCACGGACTGGAGTGAGCCCAGCAGCACAGACTGGAGTGAGCCCAGCAGCACGGACTGGAGTAGGTCCAGCAGC
>NW_025146112.1:0-1306 GCF_004010195.1 Chiloscyllium plagiosum | reverse complement strand
AATGTCGACGGTTCTGTTCCCTCTAAAGAATAAAAAAACAGGAATGTCGACGGTTCTGTTCTCTCTAAAGAATAAAAACTGGAATGTCGACGGTTCTGTTCTCTCTAAGGAATAAAACAGGAATGTCGACGGTTCTGTTCTCTCTAAAGAATAAAACAGGAATGTCGACGGTTCTGATCTCTCTAAAGAATAAAACAGGAATGTCGACAGGTCTGTTCACTCAAAGGAATAAAACAGGAATGTCGACGGTTCTGTTCTCTGTAAAGAATAAAACAGGAATGTCGACTGTTCTGTTCACTCTAACGAATAAAAGAGGAATGTCGTCGGTTCTGTTCTCTCTAAGGAATAAAAGAGGAATGTCGTCGGTTCTGTTCACTCTAAGGAATAAAACAGGAATGTCGACGGTTCTGTTCACTCTTAGGAATAAAACAGGAATGTCGACGATTCTGTTCTCTGTAAAGAATGAAACAGGAATGTCGACGGTTCTGTTCACTCGAAGGAATAAAACAGGAATGTCGACGGGTCTGTTCACTCCAAGGAATAAAACAGGAATGTCGACAGTTCTGTTCCCTCTAAGTAATAAAACAGGAATGTCGACGGTTCTGTTCTCTCTAAGGAATAAAACAGGAATGTCGACTATTCTGTTCTCTCTAAGGAATAAAAGAGGAATGTCGTCGGTTCTGTTCCCTCTAAGGAATAAAACAGGAATGTCAACGGTTCTGTTCTCTCTAAAGAATAAAACAGGAATGTCGACGGTTCTGTTCCCTCTAAAGAATAAAAACAGGAATGTCGACGGTTCTGTTCTCTCTAAAGAATAAAAACAGGAATGTCGACGGTTCTGTTCTCTCTAAGTAATAAAACAGGAATGTCGACGGTTCTGTTCACTCTAAGGAATAAAAACAGGAATGTCGACGGTTCTGTTCACTCTAAAGAATAAAAACAGGAAATTCGACGGTTCTGTTCTCTCTAAGGAATAAAACAGGAATGTCGACGGTTCTGTTCCATCTAAAGAATAAAACAGGAATGACGACGGTTCTGTTCTCTCTAAGGAATAAAACAGGAATGTCGACGGTTCTGTTCCATCTAAGGAATAAAACAGGAATGTCGATGTTTCTGTTCACTCTAAAGAATAAAACAGGAATGACGACGGTTCTGTTCACTCTAAGGAATAAAACTGGAATGTCGACGATTCTTTTCACTCCAAGGAATAAAACAGGAATGTCGACGGTTCCGTTCTCTCTAAGGAATAAAACAGGAGTGTCGACGGTTCCGTTCTCTCTAAAGAATAAAACAGGAATGTCGACGG
>NW_025146111.1:0-1306 GCF_004010195.1 Chiloscyllium plagiosum | reverse complement strand
GCTTTCCTTTATCGGTCAGAGTATTGAGTACAGGAGTTGGGAGGTTATGTTGTGGCTGTACAAGACATTGCTTAGGCCATTGTTGGAATATTGTATGCAATTCTGGTCTCCTGCCTATCGGAAAGATGTTGTGAAACTTTAAAGAGTTCAGAAAAGATTTACAAGGATTTGAGCTATAGGGTGAGGCTGAACAGGCTGGGGCTGTTTTCCCTGGAGCATCGGAGGCTGAGGGGTGACCTTATAGAGATTTATAAAATTATGAGGGGCATGGGAAGGATAAATAGACAAAGTCTTTTCCCTGGGGTGGGGGAGTTCAGAACTAGAGGGCATAGGTTTCGGGTGAGAGGGGAAAGATATAAAAGAGACCTAAGGGGCAATGTTTTCATGAAGAGGGTGGTACGTGTATGGAATGAGCTGCCAGAGGAAGTGGTGGAGGCTGGAACAATTGTAACATTTAAAAGGCATCTGGATGGATATATGAATAGGAACGGTTTGGAGGGATATGGGCCGGGTGCTGGCAGGTGGGACTAGATTGGATTGGGATATCTAGTCGGCATGGACAATTTGAACTGTTGTTTCCGTGCTGTACATCTCTGTGAATGTATGATGGGTATAGGATCTTTTGTCCTGGTGAGTTGTTGCCTGGGCGTAGCTGTCGGTTTATGGGTTGTCATGGATCTGATGGTCGGGGTAATCTGGCTGTCAGTTCCGAGACATTTTTTATATAAGGAAGCGTGGTCAGTGTGTTGGGTCGTGGCATGTTCTTGTCGCATTGTTTGTCATTTAGGCATCTGCGGATGAAATTGTGGGATACCTGTTCTTGGTGAAGACTCTGTAGTGTTCTTCTCTTCAGAGGTCGGGAGTGCTGCAGTGTGTTGTAGTTCTTTTGATCAGGGTCCTAAGGCAGCTTCTCTTGTGTGCGTTCGGTTCGTTGCTGTTGTCGCTCAGGACCTGGTCGGTGTGTGTGTGGGTTTTCTGTACACTTTATGGTGCATTCACCATTCTGTGTTCTTTCTAACATCACCCATTAAGAGAAGTTGATTTGTTGGTTTCCTCCGCTCTGGTAAATCTGATACCCGTGAGCATGATGTTGATAATTCGGTGTGTGTTCTCGATTTCGGTTCTCCTAACAATTATAAAATTATAAATGCATCTGATCCAGAGTTTGGGTTGCAGTTGTGGGAGGGTTGTTTGTTCCAGTCTTTGCATCACTGCTTCTGCTGTGAGCCTGGAGATGGGTGAGCCCATCGGTGTTCTGTTGATCTGTTCATACATTTTGTTGATGAATGTGGTGTGTGTCGTCAAA
>NW_025146110.1:0-1306 GCF_004010195.1 Chiloscyllium plagiosum | reverse complement strand
TCTCTCACCATCTCGATGCGTACAGTCCCTACAGTGGGGATGCAGGCCATTCAGCCCATCCATTCCACAACGACCCATCAAACAACTTCCCAACCAGATAACGTCCATCTCTGTTAGCCTGTATCTCCAATCCACATCCTGCACATCCCTGGGCATTACGGGACAATTTCCCCACAGCCAATCCACCCTAACCTGCACATCCCTGGGCACTACGGGACAATTTCCCCACGGCCAACCCACCCTAACCTGCACGTCCCTGGGCACTACGGGACAATTTCCCCACGGCCAATCCACCCTAACCCGCACATCCCTGGACACTACGGGACAATTTCCCCACGGCCAGACCCACCCTAACCCACACATCCCTGGGCACTACGGGACAATTTTCCCACGGCCAACCCACCCTAACCTGCACATCTCGGGGCACTACAGGACAATTTTCCCACGGCCAACCCACCCTAACCTGCACATCCCTGGGCACTACAGGACAATTTCCCCACGGCCGATCCACCCTAACCTGCACATCCGTGGGCACTACTGGACAATTTCCCCACGGCCGATCCACCCTAACCTACACATCCCTGGGCACTACGGGACAATTTCCCCACGGCCAACCCACCCTAACCTGCACATCGCTGGGCACGACGGAACAATTTCCCCACGGCCGATCCACCCTAACCTGCACATCCCTGGGCACGACGGGACAATTTCCCCTCGGCCGATCCACCCTAACCTGCACATCCCTGTGCACTGCCCACACACAGACAGTCGGCCGAGGCTGGAATCGAACCTGGAGCTGAGAGGCAATAGGGTTAACCCGAGAGACACCGTGGCCCTGCCTCTCATTGACCTGGCCCATTGTCACACAGTCCTGGGACCTAACGTGTGTTTGATAGTCACTCCTGTTGGAGGTTAAAGGACCGTTGTTATGGGACAGTGATGGACCTGGAGGGCGACTGACAGGTAGCACAGAGAGGACAGAGCAGACGTACGTACCACTGAGACTGGAAAACACACTGAGAACATAACACTGTGGTGGATTATCATCAGGATCTCCTTCCTCAAGTAAGTCTTCAGGACCAGGTGGTTTGTCGCATGTTCCAGCTCATGACCCTTCACCTTAAACTTGTACCAGTGACAGAGGTACATCGCGTACATGTCGTACACAAAGTAAGGAACAGCAAACAGTACGTACGCGTTGGTCAACCAGTGCCTGCAGGGAGGGAGGGAGGGAGAGAGAGATAGAGAGAGAGGGCAAATCAACCAAACACAGGGCATATCACAGACAGTGTCCCTCACACGGACC
>NW_025146109.1:0-1306 GCF_004010195.1 Chiloscyllium plagiosum | reverse complement strand
TAATGTCTTCACTGATCAGATTGTGGCATTTCGATCCCCAAATTTCCCTCTAGCTGTGACCAACATTTGACTGAGCTGTTGTTTCAGATTCAACAGAGCTTACTCTCTGTCCTGTTTTGGCATTGGATAATGTCTTCACTGATCAGATTGTGGCATTTCGTTCCCCAAATTTCCCTCTACCTGTGACCAACATTTGACTGAGCTGTTGTTTCAGATTCAACAGAGCTTAGCCTTAAATTTAAAGAAGTAAAACTGCCCCGAAAGTTGTTAAAAGCAGTGAGTTTCAAAGATCCTCGATGCGCTGACACAAAATAGAACGTCCTCATTTCTTTCTAAATTGCTAACGTCTTCATATTTCACATTTTCACTTTGTTCTCTTCATCACCAAGAGTGAAACATCCTTTCAACCTGCAATCAGTAAAGTCCATCTCAGCATCTTGCTTGCTTCAGTATGATTATTTCACGACCCTCTAACTTCTAACAAATTCTGACCCATTCCGTGTATAAAGCTGGAATCAAAGTTGCCAACATCCAAGTATACACAATGACATTCAAAGTTCTTCTACAACTCACCCTCTATTACAGTGTTTGTAGAAGGAGTAGACCAGCTAAAGTATTTTAATTGAGTGAATCAAAAGAAAGATAAAATGACAAGTGGCAGATTTATAAAATTATGGATATCATTTCCTTCTTCATTCTTCCTTCTGAATTCTTTATAAGACAATACAAAAAAGGAACAGGAGTACGCTGTTGAACTCTTCCCGCCTATTTTGCTGTTCTTTAAGATCATGGCCCATCTGACATTCGTCACGTCCACTTTTATTGTCCGCTCACCATAGCCCTTGCTTCCCCTACCCATCAGCAATCTATCTCTTTCATCCTTAAACATGTCCAAAGCCTGTGCTCCAACAGTTCTCTCGGGCAAAAAACCCCCACAAATATCTGAGAGAAGACATTCCTCCTCATCTCAGTCTTAAAACATAGAACAAAGAACATAAGACATTAAAGCGCATTGCAGACCCTTCGATCCTCCATGTTGCACGGACATGTAGATAAATTTGAAGCCTATCTATCCTCACTATTCAATTTTTGGACATACGTTTATTCAATATCCATTGGAATGAGCTTACATTGGTGAGTCTACTATTCTTGCAGGCAGTGCATTTCACGCCCCTACTACTATCTGAGTAAAGAAACTGCCTCTGACATCTATATCTATCAGTCCTCATTGTAAAGCTATGCCCTCTCTTGCTGGCCACCTCCATCGAATGACAAAAGCCACTCACTATCCACCCTATCTAACCCT
>NW_025146108.1:0-1306 GCF_004010195.1 Chiloscyllium plagiosum | reverse complement strand
GCACACAATACGACAGAAGAGGCTTCATCAATGCCCTGCACAATCTCAGCATGACTTCACAACTTCTAATCTGAAAGGTCTGATCAAAGAAGTAACCTTAAACACCCTGGGCCATAAACCTCAAAGAATTTAACAGCGCGCCGGGTCGCTCTTTTCTATATAACTACCAAAGCCTAGCATTAATTGAGTAAGCCCTCCCCTTGTTTGTTTTACCTCGCATTTAGCCAAGTTAAACTCCATCTGCCACACTTCAGCCCAGTGAGATATAGTGCAGAGTGTGTTTCAGGATTTCTTTCTCTAATTCAGCAGACTACTGATAATAGCCATTTAAACCGGAAATCATAGCCAAGCAATTAAAGATCTTCATAGTTTATCTCAATGGCACAGCGAATGCACTCAATATCTTATTGTTGAACCTAATAACTTGTACTTTTTTTTCAATGTGAAATTTCCCCTGTATAATTTGGTAATGTTAGCCAGAATTTCATAAATCCATATACCCAAAATAAGATCCAAAATTTGGGCATGGTGTAGACCTTGTGTAGTGGGTGGTGCCCATGTTTCTGAGCCGGGACTCGGGATTCGATTCCAGTCTATGAACGTGTGGTAGTGCCCCTATCTCTGGAGAAGGTGGTGTGTATTCATGTCCTGTGGAAGTGTGTCACAGCTTGTTAGAATAGGCTGAGGAACAAACACACAGGAGCATCATGTTGCAGCTTTACAGACAAATCGTGAATGATGGTAGTGTCCCTATCACTGCGCCGAAAATTCTGAAAAAGTTGATTAAACGTTTTTGGAATCGTTCCTTGATGGAGAAGGAGGAGGTACGACTACTGAATTTGAGACTATGGACCCAGGATGCCTGAAAGCACAGCCATTCGTCTTGATTGGAGTCACATTTGCACTTTCTAGAGGTTTTTAATATTATGAAGGGCATGGATAGGGTGAGTGGTCAAGGTTCCTTCCCCCCAAGGTAGGCGAGTCTAAAACTAGAAGGCATAGGTTTCAGGTGGGAAGAGAGATATTTGAAAGACAATGAAGAGCAACATTTTTTTTCCTGCAGAGGTTTGTGCTTCTATGGAATAAGCTACCAGAGGGACTGGTCGGGGCTGGAGCAATTACAACATTTTAAAAGCAACTGGCTGGCTATATAATAGTGGGATATGGGCCAAATGCTTACAAATGACACTAGATTAATTTAGAATATTTGGATAGCATGAAGGAGTTGAAGCGTCTGTTTCCTTGTTGTACATCTCTATGAATCACTTATTTGATTAAGGATGATCACATTGTAATCGTCAATTAT
>NW_025146107.1:0-1306 GCF_004010195.1 Chiloscyllium plagiosum | reverse complement strand
AGGATAAGAGTTGGTTCATTGCTTTTCTTTATTTATATAAATCATTTGGTTGTGAGTGAAAGAAATATGATCAGTAAGGCGGCAGATTACACTAAATTTGATGTTGTCGTGGGCAGGCAAGGGGATTTTACTGAGTGTGAAATGGCAAAATTGATCAGATGAGCCAATGGGCCGAGGATTAGCAGTTATGATTTAATTCATACACATACGACGTATTGCACTTTGGTAAGCGAAACAGGGACAGGACTTAAAAATTAATGATAGGAAATGGAAAGCATCTTTGGAAAAGAAATATCGGGGTGTAACTGCGTAGCTCCCTGAAAATGGAGTCAGCAGGAGAAAGGGTGGTAATGAAGGCTTTTGTGAATCTTGCCTTCCGTTGTCATTGTATTGCATGTTGTGGCTGCACAGCAGATTGGGAAGGCCACTTTTAGAACATTGTTTCTCATAATATGATGAACTTGAAATGATTTGGAAAAAAAAAATAACCGAATGCACATTGTTTGGATGTTAAGGTTTGAGTTTTGGGTTGAGGCAGAATAGGCTTGTTTTATTCATCTGGTGTAACAGAGGCTGAACATTGACCATAGACATTTTCTAAATTCATGAGGAGCATTGATAAGTTGAACATCCGATGTGTTTTGCCAGAATAGGGAGTCCAAAACTAAAAGGCAGAGTTTAAGGTGAGAAGGGAAAGACGTCAACTGCAGGCAATGGATGCGCTGGGTGGCGTACAGACGAAGCGAGGTCACAGAGGGAGGTTGAGACACAGGGATAATTATTACACTGAAAAGGCATCTGGTCATGGACCATGATTTCAAAGTACAAATGATTTTGTCCGGAGCAAAAGCTGACAAAACACACGAGATCAGTTTGGAAAACTTTGTCGGCTGGGCGAGTGGGAACAAGTGTTCTTTTTCAAAGATGGACAATTATGATACCATAACTGATGACTCTCTGTATTTGAAGCATGTAAGAGATCCAAAGATTTTTTTCTTTTGTTTTGTCGTGTGTGAGGCGAGTTTAACATCTACTAAAAGGTAAGTGATGCGTTGAATTACTTAAAATGTCCCAACTATTTACTAAATTTCTGGTTTTCCTCGCTTATGGAGAATTCCAGGCATTTCCCAGCAGAAACTAATTGCCCAGCGAAACACTGAAATACCTGTGCAATTCCTTCAGGAACTTCAGAACTTCCACAGGACGCACATGCATAAATCCCATCTGTGCTTCGAGGAATTCCAGGTCATCAGTTTAGTTGGAACATACCTATGTTTGAGACCCTACCTTGTTGTGAAACAGTTGA
>NW_025146106.1:0-1306 GCF_004010195.1 Chiloscyllium plagiosum | reverse complement strand
AGCTTCATACCCTTCCTGACGGACAGTTATCGACTGAATGATCCTGCTGTGTAATCACTTCGCTAAATCTCCTAGTCATCACACTCAATATCTCTTGCAGGCCATCAGTAACATTAATCCAAAAAAGAAGATGCTCTCAGTAGCACCATAAATATTAAATTAAACTACCTTTCCTTACCCACAGATTTAATATGAAGTATGCAAAGAAAAATTAAAAGCATAAATATTAAAAATAAATCAAACACTTAACTGAACAAATGAAAAAACAACTCCTCCTCAAATAATCCAACATTCAGCTTTCAATGTCCAGATAAAAACTCTCCCGAGCCATCCCTATGCAGGCCTCTCCACAAGCTCCATGTATAAACAATCTGTCCTTCATCCAGTACATTTTTAACTTGATTTCTTTCTCAAAACTCACCCACCACTGACAACAGGTTCACCAGTTTATAGTTCCCTGGCTTTTCCTTATCCCCTTTCTTAAATAATGGCATCATATTAGGAAGGGACCTTTACCCTTTCTCTGTCCTGGACCTCTCCATCTCCATTTCCAGCGACAGACTCAACATGGACATCTATTTCAAACCCACAGACTCCCACACCTACATGGACTACATCTCCTCCCACCCCTACTCCTGAAAAAACGCCATCCTTTATTCCCAACTCCTCCGCCTCGGCCGCATCTGCTCCCTGGAGGACCAATTCCACCATCGAACATCCCAGCTGTCCTCCTTCTTCAACGACCGCAGTTTCCCCTCCCACGTGGCCAATGATACCCTCCAGTGCATCTCCTCCACTTCCCACACCTCCGCCATTGAACCCCACCTCTCCAATTGCACAAAGGACAAACCCCTGCTCCCCAGTCCTCACCTTCTACTCCACTAACCTCCGGATACAACACATCAGCCTCTTCCATTTCTGCCACGTACAAACAGACCCTACTACCAGGGATATATTTCCCTTCCCACACCTTTTCAAAGTTCTGCAAATATCATTTCATCTGCGACTCCCTTGGTAGGTCCACACCCCCTAGCAACCCACCCCCCACTCCCGGCACCTTCCCTTGCCACTGCAAGAAGTGCAAAACCTGTGCCCACACCCCACCCCACTCTCACCTCCGTCCAAGGCCCCAAAAGATCCTTCCACATCAGGCAGAGACCTGTACTTCCACACACATCATCCACTGTGTCCGTTGCTCTCGGTGTGGTCTCCTCTACATTAGGGAGACAGGACACCTACTTGTGGAATGTTGCAGAGAACAACTCTGGGACATACACACTAAACAACTCCACCACTCTGGACCTGA
>NW_025146105.1:0-1306 GCF_004010195.1 Chiloscyllium plagiosum | reverse complement strand
TTTACTTTTCTGAGGACCCGACGGTCTTTATCACCTCAACCCGGGAAAACGGTTGGTGCAGCCTCTCCCGTGTGCTGTCATCTTCGAACGACATGGTCGGGAGGAATGACTAAGAGGGTGTGCTGCCTGTGGACTTCATGCCATATAGTCTGTTATGAAAGAATTTGCTAATCCTCAACATGTCAGACTGAGATAACGTTACAGAGACGTCTTCTGCCATCAGGTTCTGAGCACACAGCTTTCCCTGTCCACCTTCTGGAAAGGCAAAAGGGAGCACGTTTCATCTTACTCCACAGTGTGGACCCTGGATCAGGATATTTTCTTAGAAGGTCTTCCTAGCTCTTCACTTCCTTATGATCCTCCGTGACATCGACCCAGATTGTCGGCAACAGGCATATATTCTGCACGCTTTGAGAACATATTTAAGGATAATGATCCTTTTGGCACTCACATTGAACGTTTCCTACGAGTTTCATGGAGAATCAAAGAGGAGCTTCAACTTTGTCCAAACTGTGTGTTTCCTATAAAGCTTCTCCATGTGTTCTGGGAGCAACAGTTTCATGTGTGGATTGCACGTTCTCTTGATGGCCAGCAGAAGAGAGTGATCAGTGAATAACACCAATCCCAGACTCTCTAGTCTCACTTCACAGGAGACACACTCGAGCACTGGTCAATGTCCCACGTCCCCTTGCTTTGTTTTATGATGGCAAGCATTGGCAGTATAGGCAGCATCGAGGCTTCTGAGCATATTTGATTTTGATCACCAGCCCAGTCACATCTCTTCTCTCTCACTTTCACCTTTGTCTTCATTTGCTTGTGTTGTGACGGTGGAGGAAGATTGCATCAGTGATGTCTCCGGAAGCAGCATGTGAAAATGGAATAGGACTCCTCGTGTTGGTGTGGCAAGCCGGGGAACAGAAACCCATTTTCTTGATTGATTGCATTGAACTGCGTTTAATGAAATATTGGAACTCAGACATTAAAAAGGAAGCAACTTGTTTTGAGACTGGTCAGTTGCAGAGGGAAAATTAAAGTAGTCAGCACTGTCTTACGTAACATCTGTCCTGAGAGAGAAACAGAATTTAAATTAAACTAAATTCATCAAACTACTGATATGCCACTGAAGTCAGAAATGTTCCGGATAACTTGCTAAAAGACCATTGGAATTCACACTAAAGCCTGTGGTTTCAAACAAAGCGAAACGACGATAATCTGATCAAGATTACAGTGCTGCTGGAAAAGCACAGCAGGTCAGACGGCATAGGAGAAGCAAGAATATCGACATTTTAGGCAAGAGCCCTTCATC
>NW_025146104.1:0-1306 GCF_004010195.1 Chiloscyllium plagiosum | reverse complement strand
GCAATGCTTACAACTTTTCTTGGTGACTTTGTTCTTGCCTTTTTGGTTTGGTTGAAAAATGACAGTCATTGAGTTTTTAAAAGCGTGGCGAGAGGCCCTTCAACCTATTGCATCAGTATCAGTCATCAAACATCTAGTTTACAAACACAGTTTCCAGCACGTGACTCATCGTCTGGTGTGTTCTAACATTTCAAGTCTTCAGTTAAATTGTTATCCAATTCCTTAAGTGCTTAAGTGGAACAAAACATCTCTGTGAACTAACAGTTCTGAAAGACAAACTCTTTCTCAGAGCCGTTTGTCAGTTTTCCTCAAAATGCTGTGGAAAATGTTTCTGTACTCACATCGGAATTAGTTTACCCTGTTTCTTCTTCAGGTTCCTTCTTCTTTCTATTAAATGGTTTAGATTCCAGTACAGACACAAGGTGCATGTTGCAGAAGCCATGTGTTTGTACTTTCACTGTCTCGCCGGGAGCTGCAGTCCTTCCCCACGCTGATTCAGATAGCACTGTCCTTCCTGTGACATGTCCCATGGAGAATGGAAGGACAGGCATTAATATGCTTCACTTGGGAACGGAGCGACAGTTTTAAAACATTTACACTGCCCCAGCGAGGAATTGAGCTTCTATCTCCCGCATAACATGTTTCGACACTAACCACTGTACTACCGAGGACAGCAGTTGCAAAGGAGACCCCTCAGCCCGTTGTAGCTCCATTTGTCAAAAACATCTGCTTTACGACCGAATCGTTTAACCCACAGACTTATAAGTATTGGCAGAACATATTCACATCTGAATATTTCTGCCTCTCTGACCCTTACAGAAAGTGTGTTCCAAATTCCAACACCCGGCAGCCTATACCGCTTTTCCACGCATCTACTTAAATCTTTCTGTCTTTCTCATTAAATTTCTGACCCCCTGTGATCGATCTCTCCGTGGATGAGAAACGCTTCTTTCAGTCTACCTTAACCATACCCCTCATTATTTTGTACATCTGTACCATGCCTTCTCACAAACTCCCCTGCACGGTGACAAACAATCCCAGCCTGTCCTGTCTCTCTTCATGACTGAAACTCTTCAGCCCAGACGCTATCCGAGTGAATCTCTCCTCCACCTTTCCCACTGCGATCACATTCCTGGACTCGTGAATTGCAGACAATAGTCTAGGTCGAGCCGAATGAACCTTTTTTTTCTGTAACAGCATGCAGGGTGGCTCTGCAGCATTTATTGCCTTGCGGTCAGGAGTCAGACCAGTTAAGGACGTAGTGAAACAGATCGGTTTTTCAGACAACGTATTTAGCATATTCTTA
>NW_025146103.1:0-1306 GCF_004010195.1 Chiloscyllium plagiosum | reverse complement strand
AGTCCTGGATTGGGGAGCAGAGTGAGTCCTGGAATGAGGAGCAGAGAGAGTCCTGGACCTTGGATCAGAGTCAGTCCTGGAGTGAGGAGCAGAGTGTGTCCTGGAGCGTGGAGCAGAGTGAGTCCTGGAGCGAGGAGCAGAGTGAATCCTGCTGCGAGGGGCAGAGTGCGTTCTGGAGTAGGGAGCAGAGTGAGTCCTGGAGTGAGGAGCAGAGTGAGTCCTGGAGTGAGGAGCAGAGTGTGTACTGGAGTGAGGTGTAGAGTGAGTCCTGGAACGAGAAGCAGAGTGATTCATGGAGTGAGGAGCAGATCGAGTCCAGGAGTGGGGAGCAGAGTGAGTCCTGGAACGAGGATCAGAATGTGCCCTGGAGTGAGAAGCAGAGTGAGTCCTGGAGGAGGAGTAGACACTGTCAAGTTGCGGGGAGCAGAGTGAGTCCTGGAGTGAAGAGAGTTGCGGGGAGCAGAGTGAGTCCTGGAGTGAAGAGCAGAGTGAGTCCTGGAGTGAGGAGCAGAGCGAGTCCTGGAGCGAGGATCAGAGTTTGTCCTGGAGTGGGGAGCAGAGTGAGTCCTGGAGCGAGGAGCAGAGTGAGTCCTGGAGTGAGGATCAGTGTGAGTCCTGGAGCGAGGATCAACGTCTGTCCTGGAGTGAGGAGCAGTGTGAGTCCAGGAGTGAGGAGCAGAGTGAGTCCTGGAGTGAGGAGCAGAGTGATTTCTGGAGTGAGGAGCAGAGTGATTCCTGGAGCGAGGAGCAGATTGTGTCCTAGTGCGGGGAGCAGAGTGAGTCCTTGATTGGGGAGCAGAGTGAGTCCTGGAGTGAGGAGCAGAGCGAGTCCTGGAGTGAGGAGCAGAGTGAGGCCTGGAGCGAGGAGCAGATTGTGTCCTGGATCGAGGAGCAGAGTGAGTCCTGGAGCGAGGATCAGAGTTTGTCCTGGAGTGAGGAGCAGAGTGAGTCCTGGAGTATGGAGCAGAGTGAGGCCTGGAGCGAGAAGCAGAGTGTGTCCTGGAGCGAGGAGCAGAGTGAGTCCTGGAGTGAGGAGATGAGTGAGTCCTGGAGCGAGGAGCAGAGTGTGTCCTTGAGTGAGGAGCAGACTGAGTCCTGGAGTGGGGAGCAGAGTGAGTCCTGGAGCGAGGAGCAGAGTGAGTCCTGGAACGAGGAGGGGAGTGAGTCCTGGAGCGGAGAGCAGAGTGTGTCCTGGATCAGGGAGCAGAGTGAGTCCTGGAGTGAGGAGCAGAGCTAGTCCTGGAGTGAGGATCAGAATGTGTCCTGGAGCGAAGATCAGAGTGTTTCCTGGAGTGAGGAGCAGAGT
>NW_025146102.1:0-1306 GCF_004010195.1 Chiloscyllium plagiosum | reverse complement strand
ATAAAGTTGCAATCTGAAAATTAATTGATTAAATTCTTGTCATTTGTTACTCTTAAGATTTTGGTGCCTTTGCATTTCAATTGTTACTCTCTCTCTCTGGACACTGCAAATTTTTTAATACCAGTTTTTCACAGAGCAGAGCAGTTGAATGTAGAGTGATGGTTCCTATTTAATCTTTGTTTTGTGTCCAGGCCCAACAGCAGAGACATGAGCACGACATAGCCCTGCTGAAGCTGAAGGCCGAGCAGGAAGCTGCTGCAAGTCAGAGGCAGCTAGAGGAGGCCAGACAGAAAGCTGTACAGGTACTTGAACATGTAACAGGTGTCTGGAAATGCAAGGAATTCAGTGTTGACTGCTTCTCACCGTGCAATAAGAACAAACAAATTATATTTATAAAGTGCCTTTAACAGTGAAGTCAAACCTCTCCCCACCCCTGCCCTGTTCTGCTCCACCGGTAAACCGCCCCTCTCACCAAAAGCACATCATGAGGATATCAGGAAGCTCAACATCATCCATTACAAAACATCAGCATGATTTGAATCATGTCCACCACCTTAAGTGCCTATTCCCTCTGTCATCTGTATATGGTAGCAACAAGGTGCACCATCTATAAGATGCTCTGCAATAACTCATTGAATGCTCCTTTGACAGACCTAGACTCATGACCTATTCTGCCTGGAAGAACAGGGCAGCAAATGCCTGGGAACGCCGCATATAGTCATGACTTTAAAATATATTGCTTTTCCTTTGCTGCCTGCAATGGTCTGACATACATTGGGAGTATCTTGCAGCCACATGGATTGTTGTGGTTTAAGAAGATCACTAACTTTCACCTTTTAATGCCAGTTGTGCTTGGACAGTCAGTGTCAGGGATATCTACATCCTGAGAATGAATTAAATAATTAATTACTGCTTTTTTAGTTCTGAATGGTCTGGTTTTTAGTTTTAAGGTTGAATACATCTCCCCATCATGGAAACAATCTCGCAATACCATGACCAGGTTAAATCAATAAAACCAAAGAACTACAAATACTGGAAATCAAAAAAAAAAATCACACTATGACTAGGTTACTGTGCTTATATGTGCCATTGGAGGAGAGGGAAAGGCTTAAAAGCTTGATTGTAAAACAGAAGCTGTGTCAGTGAGCTTACGTTGCATGATGAAACATGGATCATAAGTCAATTCCACATTGCATTTTAATAGTGCTCTGTCTCTTGATCAAAGTATCTGAATTATCAATTGCTGGACGTGAAAACCTCTCTTTGTGTTCTCAGACATGTGCAGAAACTCTGCAGCAGTTTGTAC
>NW_025146101.1:0-1306 GCF_004010195.1 Chiloscyllium plagiosum | reverse complement strand
ATTGGAAGCTCTGGAGATAAAGAGAAAGAATTGCTGCAACTGAAGAATATCACAGAGATGGGGAGTAACATATGAGTTAGAGGAGTTATAACAGAGATGGGCTGTATTCAATGGAGTCAGGAAAGATACAGGGCAATCTGAAGGGACTACGGGTGATCAAAAGGACAGTGAGGCTTCTCAGTGTAGGATTGGGACAGTTTACGCAGACAGGGAGAATTTTATGGAATGTTGCTAATTTATGAGATTATGAAGTTTTATAGAATTGAGGAACGAACAGAGATAAGGAAGGCTGTAGTTAATGAAGACATTTGTGGATGTTGGATGCTGAGGTTCTAGAAATTATATGGACCGAAAAGCTGGACAATCTGTCAGAATTTACAGACACAGGAACAGCAATAGAGCCTGGAGATACTAACACAGATAGGAAGCATTGCACTCACTGGAGGAGATTTCTGCTTTAGTGATGGTTGTAGGGGAGTGTAACGTTTACACAGATAGGGGTGTAAGAGCTGGAGAAGGTTAGATCTGTGGGGAGACTGGAGGAGCTTACATTGACAGGGTGGGTGACAGCGACAGGAGGATGTTACATAGATAGTAATTCTTGTAGAAACTGATCGGGAGAGTCAAAAGCATTGGAGTTGGTTCCAGAGATCGGTGGTGTTGCAGGGACCTGAGAGGATTACGCAGCTCGGCAGGATTGTAGGATGTCCACATTTTTAGAGTGTTTCAGGACTGGAAGCGGTTACACAGTTAAGGAGGGATGTTGGAGCACTGGGAGTTCACAGGGACTTGGAGGTTTGAAGGGTTTGGGGCTGTTTATGGATAGAGGTGTACATTTAGGGACAGTAATATCGAACGCAGAGGGAGAGCTTAGATTAGATTCCCTAGAGCATGGGTACAGGTACTTCGACCCAACAAGCCCACACCAACTATCCAAAGAGTAACCCACTCAGACCCACTTCTCTCCGACAATGCACCTAACACTATGGGCAATTTAGAAAGGCAAATTCACCTGACCTGCACATTTTTGGACTGTGGGAGGAAACCGGAGCACCCGGAGGAAACCCACGCAGAAACAGGGACAAAGTGCAAACTCCACACAGACAGTCACCTAACGCTGGAATCGATCCTGGGTCCCTGGCGCGGTGAGGCACCATTGCTCACCACTGAGCCACCATGCTGCCCCAAATTAAAGAATTACTCAAAGAGAGAATGTTTGAGGTGCTGGGAGGACTGTAGGGAGTGGAGGAGCAAATAGAGATTTGGAGTGCTGTTGTGGTTTGAAAAGGGTCTGGAGGTGTTCATA
>NW_025146100.1:0-1306 GCF_004010195.1 Chiloscyllium plagiosum | reverse complement strand
CCCGATCTCTCAAACACACTCGGCGATCGTCTGTGATTCCCAATCTCTCACACACACTCGCGGAATCTCTGGGATTTCCTATCTCTCACACACACTCGGCGACCCTCTGAGTTTCACTATCACTCACACACAATCAGGGACTCTCTGGAATTCCCTATCTCTCTCACACACTCGGGGACTCTCTGGGATACCCGATCGATCACACACTCGAGGTCTCTCTGGGATTCCCTATCTCTCACACACACGGGGCGACTCTCTGGGATTCCCTATCTCTCACACACACTCGGGGATTCCCAATCTCTCACACACACTCGGCGATCGTCTGGGATTCCCAATCTCTCACACACACTCGTGGAATCTCTGGGATTTCCAATCTCTCACACACCCTCGGGGAATCTCTGGGATTCTGTCACACACACTCGGGGACACTCTGGGATTCTATCACACACACTCTGGGATTCCCTATCTCTCACACACACTCGGGGATTCCCGAACTCTCACACACACTCGGGGACTACCTGGGATTCCCTATCTCTCACACACACTCGGGGACTCTCTGGGATTCCCCATCTCTCACACACACTCGGGGACACTCTGGAATTCTCTCACACACACTCGGGGACTCTCTGGGATACTGTCACACTCATTCGGGGACTCTCTGGGATTCTAACACACACACTCGTGGACTCTCTGGGGTTCCCAATCTCTCACATATACTCGTGGAATCTCTGGGATTCCCTATCTCTCACACTACCTCGGGGAATCTCTGGGATTCTGTCACACACACTCGGGGACTCTCTGGGGTTCTATCACACACACTCGGGGATTCCCTATCTCTCACACACACTCTGGGATTCCCTATCTCTCTCACACACTCGGGGACTCTCTGGGATTCCCTGTCTTTCACACACACTCTGGGATTCCCTATCTCTCACACACACTCTGGGACTCTCTGGGATTCCCTATCTCTCACACACACAGGGCGACTCTCTGGGATTCCCTATCAATCACACACACTCTGGGATTCCCTATCTCTCACATACATTCGTGGAATCTCTGGGATTCCCTATCTCTCACACACCCGCGGGGAATCTCTGGGATTCTGTCACACACAATCGGGGACTCTCTGGGATTCTAACACACACACTCGTGGACTCTCTGGGGTTCCCAATCTCTCACATACACTCGTGGAATCTCTGGGATTCCCTATCTCTCACACTACCTCGGGGAATCTCTGGGATTCTGTCACACACACTCGGGGACTCTCTGGGACTCTATCACACACACTCGGGGATTCCCTATCTCT
>NW_025146099.1:0-1306 GCF_004010195.1 Chiloscyllium plagiosum | reverse complement strand
TAGAATTGAGAATGCCCTTCTATCACCGCACATCACGTTTGCATCCGATAGGGGTGTACTAGGAATATGATGGTGGGAGTGAATGGGGGATCCTTGAAGCCCCACGACTGTGTGGCCAGAGTGGCTGAGGAGAGGAGGATACATAAGGGGTTGCACACAGAATCCCTGGCCGAGGCAGACTGGGACCTGTACACCGATGGCAGCAGCCGTCGGGAAGCAGGCGGCGTACGAGCCTCGTATGCCGTGGTCAGAGATTCAGGGGGGGTATACGACACCATCGAGTCTGGGGAAATCCCATAGCCTGCATCTGCACAGCTAGCAGAGATTACAGCCCTGACAAGGGCATTAGAACTGAGTGAGGGACACCGAGTTAACATCTTCACTGACTCCAATTATGCATGGACCGCAGTCCATGTAGAGGGCACAGCATGGGTTAGACGTGGTTTTAAGACCAGCACGGGGAAGCCGGTAAAACACGACCAGAGTTTGCGACGGTTGCTCTAGGCAGTGCATCGTCCAAGGGAAGTGGCAGTAGTGAAAGTGCAAGGACACTCTGCCTTACTTACCAGGGAAGCGCTGGGAAATGATGTAGCTGACAGGGCAGCCAAGCTCGCAGTGCAGATGGTCACCCTGAGGTCAGGGACAGACACCCAACAGAGTCCGGGGCCGGGGGAGGGTAGCAGTGATTCCCCTGGGGAGGCGGCTAGGGTTGATGCCATTAGGCATCTGTGTGAGCTGCAGGGACGGGAGAGCAGTGCTGAGGTCAGGGAATGGGAGAATAAAGGCGCAGTCCGACAGTATGTGGAGGTCGAAGGGTCTCAACAGCCCCTTTGGCGATCACCGGGAGGAGAGGTAGTGGCCCCGAGGGCTCTCCTGCCAACACTTTTCTCTGAAATACGTGGGCCAACACACGTGGGAGTTGCCCAAGTTGTAAGAACCGTCCAGAACCACTGGTGGGCACCCCGGCTGCGGGAACTTATAGAGAACCTGAGGGCTGAGTGCAGGGTGTGTAATGAGTACAACACCAGGAGAGTTCTCCCACACCCGATGTTAAAGTTCCCAACCACGACAGGGCCGTGGCAGGAGATTTGCATGGACTTTACGGACATGGGAGTCAAATGGAGGACCCCAGATAAATACAGATACATGCTAGTCGTAGTGGACAGATTCTCCTGGTGGGTAGAGGCAACTCCTACAAAGACGGAGGATGGGGAAGTTGTTGTGAAGTGGCTCACAAAGGAACTGATTCCCCGCTATGGCGTCCCCCGAAAAGTCTGCACAGACAATGGGACACATTTTAAAAACG
>NW_025146098.1:0-1306 GCF_004010195.1 Chiloscyllium plagiosum | reverse complement strand
TGATTTCTGGTCACAAAACACCGATCAGTATAATCCAACTCTCACGTGTGTCTGCCCTCTGCCTAAAATCATTATATGATACCAAGCCACTAATTACTATCCATTACTGTTCTCTCCTCCCCACTGACTGTGTCTGCAATCCGTCCCTCCTCTCCCCTAACCACCCAAGGCAAATCAAGCTCAGAGCCTTTGTGAAAATCAAGGCCGAAGTGTGCAGGCCTCCTGGAGAGGGGTGGGCATTTTAAAATTAAATGGGGAAGGTGAGGAGGTGGTAATATCACTCACTGGCCGAGGCGTGGCAGATGGATTTTAGTTTGGATTAATGCGAGGTATTGGATTTGGTAAATCAAACAAGAGTAGGACTTATACAATTAAACGTAGGGCCTTGGCAGTAGAACAGAGACCTCGGCCATCAGTTATAATTCTTTAAAAGTAAGATCTCATATAAATAATGTGGTTAAGAAGGTGGTTAACACACTTGTCTTCAATGGTCAGCCTTTGAGTATCGGAATTGGGACATCATGTTGAGATTGTACAGGACATTGGTGAGATCTCTTCTGGAATAATGTGTCCCGTCTGGACATCCTGCCCATTCATTCCATAGGCACACCACCCTCTGTGTGAAAAAGCTGCCCAAAGGTCACTTTTAAATTTTCCCCCTCTTACCTTACAGCTATGTCCTCTAGTTTTGGTCTCCACTACCTTATAAAATACATTGACTATTCTTTTTGATATTATTGACCTTGATATTATTAAGCTGGAGAGGATTCCGAAGAGATTAACCTTGATGTTGCTGGAAATGGAGGGATTGAGCTATAAGGAGAGGCTGAATAGGCTGGGACATTTTTCACTGGAGAGTATGAGATGGAGGGGTAACTTTGCAGAGGTTAAAAAATAATCAATGGTACAGATAAGCTGAAGGGCTGATGTCTTTTCACTAGAGTTGGGGATTCAAAACTGAGTGATATTTTAAGGTGCGAGGAAAAAAGATTTACAAAAGTCAGGAGAGGTAATTATTTTAGACAGAAGCTGGCTTGTGTGTGGAATGAGCTTCCCGAGGAAGTGGTGAAAACAGGGACAGTTACAATGTTTAAAGGACATTTAGATCAGTACATGGATAAGATATCAGTTTGGATGGTGCTGTGAGCAGCTGACCTCCCCCTCCTCCTCTCTGATCGGATCCCTGTTGGTTTTCACCCTCTGCCAATGCCGGTGCAGTGGCGTGTGGAGGTCAGCAGAGGGTGGCATTGCATCACTTTCAGCTCCACAGAGACTGCCAGACCTGCCCAACACAGAGACACACAGA
>NW_025146097.1:0-1306 GCF_004010195.1 Chiloscyllium plagiosum | reverse complement strand
GTTAGTTGTGAGATTACTTTATGACTCATGCCATCGGACTGTATCACATTTAGCATTCATGCATCTCTGTGTCTGAAAATGCCAGTTTCGTTTGTGTTCCGTGTTAAATGCTTTCTGTTTTGCGATTCGCACAATACATTTCGAATTAACAGAGTTTCTGAGGTAACTTCCAGCAGCAAAAATCCTCAGCTGAGGATCTGGGAAAATTTCACAGAGTATGGTCAGTCGGAGCTAAAGTAAGGAAGTCGTTCGTTTCTGCAGTGTTTCACAATCCTACCTTTCCCGTGAGCAGTCGAACAGACTAAATGATTGTGCCACAGACTGCGATGGCAAACTCCGCTGAAAAGTAATCCTTTAAAGCCGGTGGAAGCAACATGACGTTATTGGGGGACATCGTGGAAAAAGATACTTCGGTGGACCTCGACCATGCTCACCACATAGCCAAAATTAAACAAGTCCTGTTCCCCAGCATTTGGCCCCAATCCCTATCAACGCACCATATCCAGAAACTCACCCGATTACCTTTGCAATTGTTTGAGTGTAATAGCCTCCTCCACTTCCTCTGGTAGAGCATTCCAAACACGCACAACCTTCTTTGTCGGAAATGTGCCTCAGGTCCTTTGTCACTTTCAGCCCAATCACCTTAAAGCTATGCTCTCGAGTTTTCAACTCACACCAACTTGGGCAAAACACGTAAATACTCAGTTTACCACCCTTCAATAAGGTCATGTCGCAGCTGTTACGCTGCAGGGAAAGTCGTCCCAGCCTATTCCACCTCGCCCTACGGTACAAACATCGACGACAGCTTTGTCTATATTTTGTCATCAATTTAACGTGTCTTTTTTTTTACGTTTTCAAGATGTCAATTTCGCTGGACAACAACGAGCTATTGGAAACAGAAAGGTGAAACGTAGAACGGATTCAACTGTCAGTGCTGGACGCCACTGAGCCGGAGCACGCGCGGCAGTGGCTCGTTTCTGTAGTGTGGTGGTCATCACGTTCGCCTAACACGCGAAAGGTCCCCATTTCGAAACTGGGCAGAAACTGTTTTGTTCTTCAACTGCAGCCTTTTACATGGACAAGAGCTGAGCTTTCTTGCATGCTTTCCCATCTGCAAACCTGCCTTCGAATTTGCTTGAACAAATCTGCTCTGGTAGTGAAATGTAATGCAATTCCATTTAATTACAGTGCAAAGCGTTGTTAGGTTTTTCTCCAACCTGGTTCTGATCATATGTCATTCTGTTGGAGAATGTAGTTACCGCCTTCTGATCCGTCCACGAAAAGCAGTACCGCATTTGCCTTCCTT
>NW_025146096.1:0-1306 GCF_004010195.1 Chiloscyllium plagiosum | reverse complement strand
TGCATTGAAACAGAAATCCAGTGATGGAAATGATTTTTAAAAGTTACAGAGTACATGAGCCACTAATTGACCAATACGAAAGATGCAGGGCAGATGCGTAGGTATAAAAAACAATGTTAAAATAACAGAAAGGTTCTTTGTTTTACATAGTGCACTGAAATGAGGAAAATAAATAATTTTTAAACCCTAAGACTTGTTGAAGGATTCTCACACGCCTGATAACTAAGTTACCTCACACTCATTGTAATTGCTGTTGATATAGCTGTAGCTTCAAGCAATGGAGGAAGCCTACTTATGGAGAAGCTGAAGCCAAGATTTGTGGGATGGTTAAGAAAGAACTGGAACTTCGTCCAGCAGCATGTTTGGCCATGTAATTAGAGCCATAGGGATCTGCAGAACAGCAGAAAGTCCTTCAGTCCATAACGTCTGTGATGATTAAAACCAGTCAGTAAAGTATTTGAATCCTAGTTTCTAGCAGTTGGCATGTAGTGTTTCTTGCATTGGGATTGTAAGGACACATCTAAGTACTTCTTCAGTGTATATTGAGTTTCTGCCTTGAACAATCTTACAGGCAGTGACTTTCAGATTTCCATCACTCCCGGGCTGGAACAGTGTTGCCTTACATATTCTTACACATTCTGAACCTTACCATAAATCAATGGTGCTATCGTCACTGATCCTTCCATCATGTGGAGCAATCTATTCTGTCTATGCCCTTCATAACTATTCTTTTTACATCTCAGTCATACCCCCTCATAACCTCCTCTGTTCTCAAGTAAACAGCATCAGTCTGTCCAATTTGTCTTCATGGTTCAATTCCTCCATCCTTTGTAAAATCTTAGAAAATTTACTCTTCACCATTTCCAGTGCAATTATGTCGTTACTGTAATGCAAATTGCAGACTTGCACACAATTCTACAACAATGGCCTTACCAACGTTAAATGAAGTTTTTTTTTATTAGATTACCTACAGTGTGGAAACAGGCACTTCGGCCCAACAAGTCCACACCGACCCTCTGAAGAGTAACCCACTTACTGTTATTGTTACAATTGGTAGTGTAATATATCGACGGTTCATGACTGTTCAACTGTTGTGTGAAGCGACTTATTTGTAATATATAGTGAATCCAGGCAATATCAGGCTGATTCCCGGGGCTGGTGGGATTGATGTATGAGGAAGGATTGACTGTATTAGGATCGCTTTTACTGGGGTTGAGGGTAATGATGGGGAGCTCACACAGACTTACACAATTCTAAAAGGACGAGATAGGATAAATGCAGGTAGGATGTTCCCGAGTGTCCAGAA
>NW_025146095.1:0-1306 GCF_004010195.1 Chiloscyllium plagiosum | reverse complement strand
TTCTGATAAAGTCATGATGATTATCCCTGATCACACCTTGTGAATCTGATTGGAGTTCGATTTTCTCCTTCCCTATTTTCTCCAGTAGTTTCCTTAACAGTGATCTAATACTCGCTCGTCTAAACTTCTCTGGTCTATCTCTCCCACCCTTACTGTGAAGTGGAATCGTATTAGCAGTTCTCCAGTTCTCTGACACCTCCCTTATGGTCAGATTCTAATTAAAATATTCAGTTAGGGTCTTTCCTCATTTGACCCCAACATCCGCCTGTGATACAACTCATTCAGACATGGAGATTGGTCCAAATTTATACAGAACAAAGCCTCAAATCCAATCTCGTATTTTACATCAATCTGTTCAAGAGCTTCCCAGTCTATCTTCTTGAATTCTGTACCTGCATCCTCCTTCTCCCAAGTAAAATAGATGAGAAGGTCTCATGGAACAATCCATCAATGTTCTCCAGCTTGACTCACAGATTGCCCCTTTGGTTTCTAATGGACACTAACTGTTTGCTGATTATTCTGTTCGAAATTGTCCGTGTAGAATATCGTGGGATTCTCCCTTATCTCGCCTACTTGTACTTCTCCATGTCCCTCAGTTATTCAGTCCTTTCCATGTTTCTAAGATGTACGACAATCAACTCTCATGTTTTGAAACTCGAGATCACAGGCTGAGGTACCCCATCAGACAATCTTGCCATTTTACGGATTAATCTGGATAATACCTTTTGCAGTTCCTCTGTAGTCAATATATTCTTTTTGAGATTGGGACTCCGAACGATACACAATACTCTAAGTTTAGTCTCACCAACGCTCGATGCAACTGCTGCACGACATCCTCTATATTCCAATTACATTCACATGAATGTAAACCGAATTTTTACTTTCCCATTTGCATATGTTATTCCCAATACCTCTCGGTTTAACTTTTCTTATGAACTTACAGTGTGAGTTCTTTAGAAAAAGCTCATGAATATCCAACTATATGTTATCCAATTGTTCATCATTGCCTATGTCCACAAGAATCATCTTCAAACCATTCCAAAAATATGTTTGTCACTTCTGGTTTTCCTTTCATCGGTACATTCTCACACTCCCCAGTTATGTTTTTACCTTCTAAATATCTCGTAGCATGTTCTTTGTAATCGAGTCCAACAGATACCTGACTGCGGATGACAGGATAACTGGTCTGTAGTTCACCACTCTCCAAATTCATCCTTTCTTAAACTGTTTGATAATATTTATAACCTTTGCCTTGTCCAGATTGGCTAAATTACTTTCGGGAATGTGTCGGAAAATAAAGTGACAA
>NW_025146094.1:0-1306 GCF_004010195.1 Chiloscyllium plagiosum | reverse complement strand
TATGAGGGCATCGCGGGCTCTGCAGCATATTTTTCTATCTCTAAGTATACAGCTGGCACTGAGTCTCAACTATATTGCAGTGAGTCTGGAGTCATATGGAGGCCCGACCAGATAAGAATGGTAGTTTCATTCTTTAAAGGATGTCAGTGAAACTGATGGTTTTATTTTTTTTCAACAATTGTCCATGGATTTATGGGATTTATTAGTTTCGTAATTCCAGATATTTACTGAATCCCAATTCTACCACCTAGCATGGTCGGAGTCAACCCCGAGTCCCTGGTGTCTGAATTAACAGTCCAGTGGTAAGAGCGCTCGGCCATTGCGGAAAACCGATCAAACTGATCTTTTCCAACGGAGGTGCTTTTCCCCGATACTGTCCTGTGTAATTTTCCTGAGCATGACCCTCCAATAATCTCTTGTCCGTCTCAGTAAAAGTTGCTACATGAGTATTGATCTCACAACAGCGGAACCAAATGGATCAACTGGTCTGCAGGTCCCGATCGTGGGGTTGGTGCACGTTCACCCAGCAAAAGTGACCACAGCAGCACAGACTGAACGGTATCAATGTGAGGGTCAGTGTTAGATTCTGCAGTGCCTTAATGAAATAGGAAATGACTCCACAAAAGAGCAGCGCTCCGAAAGCTAGTGCTTAAACCTGGCGTTGTGTGATTATTAACTTTGTATAACATCGTCCAACACCGGCATCCTCAAATTAATGAAATGGGAGTGTTGAACGGAAAGTCGGGTTAATGATCGTAGGAGGGAAGAAATCTCTGAGAACGGGTGGATTTGAATGCTGACATATGAAACACCAAGTTATGAGCGAGCAGAATTTGAAGGAAAAAGATCATTGCCTTGGACAAAATTACCATGTTAAAACAACTTATACCTTTGTGTGCTTCACAACAACTGGGTCGAATAGAGAAACTCCTGCCGTGACTCGGATTCGAACCGAGGTTTCTGCGGCCACAACGCAGAGTACTAACCACTATACGATCGCGGCATCCCACAAATCAGCACGCCACCAGGTGCTATAAGTACAGTAACATAGACAATGTTAGGCAGAGCACCAAACACACAATATCAGTGCTCAGCGAACAGTGACAGCTCTGTGGGAACTCAGAATGGGGTGACCATTTAACATCGGTGCCCGCAGAGGCTGTGGTGATTCCATCATTAATATGCTGAAGGCGGAGATAAATAGATTTCTCCAAAACATCAAAGTCTCTGGGGACAGTGCAGTTTTTGTTGAAATGTTTGCTGCAATCGCAATGCGGTTTAACATCGGCTCCTTCACCAGCTCCCC
>NW_025146093.1:0-1306 GCF_004010195.1 Chiloscyllium plagiosum | reverse complement strand
TGCTGTATTGTTCTATGTTCTATGTTCTAATGCGTTGTCTGAGCTAAAATGTCATCTTTTCACGCTAAACCTTAAGTTAACTCTGGAATGTGAGTTTAATGAATATTTGGAAATTACATATTAATAAATTGAAACCTGCAAAACATTTTGAAAGGTGAAAGATGTAACAACAGTGTAGGTTGTTTCAATATGTTGCATCCGTGAATGACATTAAGATATTTTCCTATAAATTCTGTGTTTAATGATCCGACTCCACTTGAAGCAGCGCTCTGAAAGCTTGTACTTGCAACTCAATCAGTTGGACTATAACATTGTGTCATGTGATTTTTAACTTTGCCTCTTCACTGGGGAGACAGGATTCCAGCTCGCAGAACAGTTCAGGGAACATCTCTGAGACACTCGCATGAACGAATCCAGCTACCCTGTGGCCGACCACTTCAACACCCCCTCCGCCAAGTTCATGCCATTTCTGGACTTCCTGCACCGACAAATCCAAGCCTAAACCTGGACCTTGAGTTCATGTCGCGTACAAGTGGCCATACCACACTATATTCTCTCTCATACACACACTCACGGAAGCACACATAAACTCACTGTCTTTCATACACGATCACACACAGACATACAGACGCTCTTTCCTACCCGCACTCTCTCTCATGCAAAGACACAGTCAGCCCCAAGGGTCGCACCCATGTACACACCTCCACATAGGCCAGTACTCCATCGTGCACACAATCACTCTCTATCAAGCACGCACGCACAATCACAGACACACACACGTACCCACGTTCTCAATCTCTCTATATGCCTCACATGCATGTTGAATGAAGTAGGCCTCATCTTACACCATGGTAGCCTACAACAACATGGCGTCAACGTCGAATTTGCGCTCCCCCGACCTCAACTCAGATCCAATCCTACAACTCGGCAGTATCCTCTTGAAATGTCATATCTGTCTATTTTAATACCAACTATCTGCACAATGATGCTCTCTGACCTATCACCATCTCCCCGCGCTAGCGTCTACTACTGACTTCCCAGCTCCCTTTCCCCAGAACCACACCCAAACTTCTGTTCATCTTTATCTTTCAAGCACAATCATTCCCCCACAACACATATTCCTGATGAAGGGATGATATTCGAAATATTGATTCGTCTCGTCCTTGGATGCTGCCTGACCTGCTGTGCTTTTCTGGCGCCATCCTTTCAAACTCACAGAAACAGCCCAGTTTTCAGAAACAAGATAGTTGTTGAGCAACGAGCGCTGAATAGTAGCTAGTATACCGTCCAAATGATTTTCGCAATC
>NW_025146092.1:0-1306 GCF_004010195.1 Chiloscyllium plagiosum | reverse complement strand
TGCTCTCTTGGGCTGGACACATACTCCTGCAGTGAGCACTCCTCCATGTCATCCAGAAATACTCGATCGTCGTGACCATGCACCGCCAATAACGCAGTCAATATCTGGATAAATTTGGTTTTTCAATATAACTAATATCGGATTGTCATCGCTCTAAAATGCGGCTCCATATTTATTCTCTCCATAATTTATTTGGTTGCTGGCCGACAGACTGTACCTCACAGTGTAATTGTACACTTTTTTGTTCTGTAGCTCCAGCCAAATTCATTCTGTCCTTGAACGGATCCTCTTTCTCTTGGACTCCTTAACTAACGCTAATCTAAACCAATACTTCTACTTTCATCCTTTCCCTTCCCTTTTATCATGTTGGAATCGTTTATACTCAGCAATATTTAACACCCAGTCCTGCCATTCCTTGAGCCAGCTCTCGGTGATCAGTACATCAGAATTCCACACACCAATCTGCATCTGGAACTCCCCACACTCCGAGTATTCATGTCCATGCAGAGTACCTCAGATTAAGGCTTCCTTTCTTACTCCATCTTCCACTGTTAAACTTGTTGATGTATATTAGTTGCAACTGCAGCTCCCATTATTTTGAGAATCCTGTTAGTCTCCTCTACTATTACGTTTTGTATCCTAAGCACATACCAAGTGATTTTCAACCCCTCCCAAACACTCCGTAAGGAATTCAGTCGCAGCTCTGTCACGTTAGCCCATCCAGCTTGTACAATTGCTGCCTTCCCCAGAACCACTCCCAATGTCCCAACAATCTGAAGTCTTTCCTGCTGCGCCATCATGCCAGTCACATTCTCATCTACCTAAAAAACAGAATTCTGTTCTAGGAGTGTTGTACACGGTGCTAGGAGTAGTTCAGGGATTGCTACATTAGAGGTCCTGCTTGCTAACCATCCACCTAGCTCCCTAAATTGTGATTCCCAGACCACTTCACCCTTCCTACCTAGGTCATTCCTACCAACCTGGACATGACCTTTTCCTGCTCACTGTCCCCCAGACAAATGTCCTGCAGACGCAGTGACATTCTAAACCCCACTATCCTGGTAGTACAGACACACTGACACCTTCTTCACTTTCCTGACTCCCATGTGACTATTGCTCCTCCTTCCTTCTCTCTCCCCTTCTGTACAGTCAGGCTGCTGGTGGGGCCACAGACATGGCTCTGACTGCACTCCCCTGAGTAGCAAGCACCTTCGACAGCTTCCAAACTGGGAAACCGAATTGGGAGGGAGACATCACGCTATTCCTGGATTCCCTGACTGTTTCTCTTCGATTGTGTAGTCCCCCA
>NW_025146091.1:0-1306 GCF_004010195.1 Chiloscyllium plagiosum | reverse complement strand
TGGTGAAGTTGATGAATTGTTCAACCTCCTCATAGGAGCACGATGTGACGTAGATGCAGTCATCAATGTAACGGAGGAAGTTGTGGGGGGTGGTGCCATTGTAACACCAGAACATGGACTGTTCTACACAGCCAATGAAGAGACAGGGGCCCATGCGGGTACCCATGGCTACCCCTTTTGTCTGGAGGACGTGGAAGGAGAAATTATTGAGTGTGAGGACCACTTCAGCTAAACAAATAAGAGTGTGAGTGGAACAGTACTGGTGGTGACATCAGGAGAGGAAGGTTTTATACGTAGCCGACAAATGGCTGGATGGGATTGAGGTTCCAAAATGGGAGGCATTAGCAATTCTGTAAAGTGTGAAAATAGATAAGTCACCTGGTCCAAATGCGTTTATATTACAATTCTCTGGAAAGCCAGGGAGGAGACTGCTGAGCCTTTGACTTTGATTTTATGTCTTCTTTGCCTGCAGAAATAGTGCCAGAAGACCGAAAGTTTGAAAATGTTGTTCCCTTCTTTGAGAAGGGGAGTAAAGACAACCCTGGTAGTTATAGACCAGTGAGCCTTATTTCGGTTGTGGGTAAAGTGTTTGAAAAATTTATCAGAGATAGGATTTATAAACAACTAGAAAGAAATCAGCTGATTATGGATTTTCAACACAGTTTGGTAAAGGGTAGATCGTGCCTCACAAAACTTATTGAGTAATTTGGCGATGAGACCAAACAGGTAGATAAGGATAAAGCGAATTTCAGGAAGGCGCTTGATAAAACTGCCCACAGTACGCTATTGCACAAAACACAGAGGCATGGGATTGAGGGTGATTTCGTGGTTTGGATCCGAAATTGGCTACCTGAAAGAACACAGAGCGTGTTAGTTGATGGGAAATGTTTATCCCGGAGCACAGTTACTAGTGGAGCGCTGCACGGATCTGTTTTCGGTCCACTGTTGTTGGTCAGTTTTAAAAAAAAATGACATGTATGAGGACCTGGAAGGATGGTTTAGTAACTTTACTTATTATACTAAGGTCGATATAGTTTTGGACAGTGCAGAAGAATGTTGGAAGTTGGAGAAGGACATGGAGAAGGTCTAAGAGGTGGAAAATGGAGTCAATGTGGAAAAATGTGAGGTTATTCACTTTGAAAGGAGCAACAGGAATAAGGGTATTGGGCAAATGTTAAGTTTCCTGGTGGTCTGGTTCAGCGGAGGGATCTCAGTTTGCATGTACATCGATCACTGAAGGTTGCAACTCAATTTGATTGGTTTGTAAAGAAGGCATATGATATGTTCACTTTTATTGGTAGAGGGA
>NW_025146090.1:0-1306 GCF_004010195.1 Chiloscyllium plagiosum | reverse complement strand
AACTGGACTCATCCTATTAATGCGGTGGTGCAGAAACAGATTAAAGACCTGTAGTAGATAGCACATCTCCAAATTCCCTAAAGCTTGTCCTCCACCTACAAGTCAAGTGTGTGATGGAATACCTCCACTTGCCTGGATGTGTTTTGCTCCAACAATACTCAAGAAGTTTGACACCATCCATTACATAGCAGCCTTCTTAATAGGCATCACATTCACAAATACACATTCCCTCTACCACAGTAGTAGCAGTGTGCACCAGCTACAAGATGTTCTACAATCATTTACCAGGAAAGCACATCCCAAATACAGGGGAATTAATGAGAAAGACAGATGTAGTTGATAAATGGGAACGTTATGACCATGAATCAGGTCAAACTTAAGCAGCAGCAGATAGACAGGGTGTAGCGAGCTCAGCAGATTTGCAATATGCATTTGTGAAAGCGAGAGGACATTTAAACTTTGGAGCTGGAGCCTCCTCAAATATCCCCATCTGCATTGACAGGAGGAGGCAATCTATCAGTGCAAAGGATCATTTGAAGCACTTACAACAATCTTCAGCCAGAAGTTTTGAGAAGTTGGACTATCTCAACCTTCTCGTGGGCGGCACGGTGGCACAGTGGTTAGCACTGCTGCCTCACAGCGCCAGAGACCCGGGTTCAATTCCCGCCTCAGGCTACTGACTGTGTGGAGTTTGCACGTTCTCCCCGTGTCTGCGTGGGTTTCCTCCGGGTGCTCCGGTTTCCTCCCACAGTCCAAAGATGTGCAAGTCAGGTGAATTGGCCATACTAAATTGTCCGTAGTGTTAGGTAAGGGGTAAATGCAGAGGTATGGGTGGGTTGCGCTTCGGCGGGTCGGTGTGGACTTGTTGGGCCGAAGGGCCTGTTTCCACACTGTAATGTAATCTAATCTAATCTAAATCTTCTCCAAAGGTCTTTCAGAAAAATTGATTCACTGCACTTGATATTGAAAAACATCAGCAAAGTGCCCTGGAAAAAGTCCCAAACCATCCCCTAGCTAATTTGTTCCAATATAGATGCACCATTGGCATCTACTAATGTGGAAAATTGTTCAATTATGCCCTGTGCATAAAAAGCTGTACAAATCCAAATCAGTCATTATGCCCCATCAGTCTTCTCTCGATCATCGGTAAAATGGTGGAAGGGGACATCAACAGCATGATCAGAAAGCACTTGCTCAGCAACAGAGAAATGACAGCTCAGTTTGGGATCTATAATGCCCGCTCAACTCCGGACGTCATTCCAGCCTCGATTTCGACACACAAAGAGAACAGAACCCTCGAGGCAGT
>NW_025146089.1:0-1306 GCF_004010195.1 Chiloscyllium plagiosum | reverse complement strand
ACAGGCTGGGGCTGTTTTCCTTGGAGTGTCGGAGCTGAGGGGCAACCTTATAGAGGTTTACAAAATTATGAGGGGTATGGATTGGATATATAGACAAATAGACTATTCCCTGGGGTGGGGGAGTCCAGAACTAGAGGGCATAGGTTTAGGGTAAGAGGGGAAAGATATAAAAGAGACCTAAGGGACAACTTTTTCACGCAGAGGGTGGTACGTGTATGGAATGAGCTGCGAGAGGATGTGGTGGAGGCTGGTTCAATTGCAACATTTAAGAGGCACTTGGATGGGTATATGAATAGGAAGGGTTTGGAAGGATATGGGCCGGCAGCTGGCAGGTGGGACTAGATTGGTTTGAGATATCTGGTTGGCATGGAGAGATTGGACCGAAGGGTCTGTTTCCGTGCTGTACATCGATATGACTCTAAGTGCTGGCAAATGGGACTAGACTAATTTAGGATAGCTGGTTGGCATAGACGAGTTGGACTGAAGTGTCTGCTTCTGTGCTGTACATCTCTATGACTATTCTAATCCTATTTTCCAGCACTTTGCCCATCGCCTGTCTGCTATGGCATCACAACCTGCATCTAAGTATTTCTTAGATGTTGAAGATTTGTGCCTCTACCACCTTCGCAAGCAGTGTTATTATTTAAGGTATAAATGAACCAATTGCATACTGACAAAATGTGGCTACTATTTAAGATTATTAGTTCAGCGTTGATGCATAAGTTACTGAATTTATGAATTTAGCTTGTTTAATTTATGAAATCTTTACTTGTGACCTCATGTATAGGGGCTTAGAAATGTGAGGAAAAGTTTTCTTTACACAGAGGATGGCAAGAATATGGAACCCAGACATTGTTCATGACAGACACATTCTGATCTACAGGGGACAATGTTGTTTCCTTCATCACTGACTAGTGTTCCCCAGGTGCAAAAATGGACGCCTGAATACTTTCCATCATATTTGCAAACATCCTTGAAGCAGAGGTCTGAACACCATAGAATTGATCTTCGTCTGGGGTGCTAGCCCCATAAGGTTAGCGCATCAGCACAGTTAATGTTGACAGCACTTCCATCGGGTAAAAGACAGAGGAGGTGAAGAATTTAGAAGTTGCTATTGGCAAAAGATTAAAAGATTAAACTAGCCCAAGTCAGTTTATGGGCAATTTCCAATAGCCAATCCACCTAACTTGCACATCTTTGGACTGAGAGAGGAAACTGGAGCACCCGGAGGAACCCACGCAGACGCGGGGAGAATGTCTATGTGCAAACTCCACATCGAGGTAAAAACAATGACTGCAGATGCTGG
>NW_025146088.1:0-1306 GCF_004010195.1 Chiloscyllium plagiosum | reverse complement strand
ACATCATTACAAACAGCTCCACTCTGTGCCTTAGATATAGAAACTAACAGAATCAATATTAATGCTCTCTCCTAACCCCAACACTCAAAAGAAGCAGTGTTTAGATTAGATTAGATTACTTACAGTGTGGAAACAGGCCCTTCGGCCCAACAAGTCCACACCGACCCGCCGAAGCGCAACCCACCCATACCCCTACACCTTTACCTAACACTACGGGCAATTTAGCATGGCCAATTCACCTGACTTGCACATCTTTGGAGTGTGGGAGGAAACCGGAGCACCCGGAGGAAACCCACGCAGACACGGGGAGAACGTGCACCGCCCAACCACTGTGCCACCGTGCCGCCCAACCACTGTGCCACCGTGCCGCCCAACCACTGTGCCACCGTGCCGCCCAACCACTGTGCCACCGTGCCGCCCAACCACTGTGCCACCGTGCCGCCCCATTAATTGAATGGTGAAGTATGCTTTAAGTCTGAATGGCCTATTTCTGTTTTCTTGCTAATTCCTATAAGTGTCTAGGTATGTAACTGAATCCACAGTACAAATGAATGGTCTATCCATCAGACACTGTGCCATGACTGGTTATAGAATAATCATATATCATATTTGGCTCGACTCACCAGACACAGGTCCAACTGTTAGCTGTACCCATTAAAGTGTCCTATGAGATGACTGAGAATGATTTTCCAAGTTTTGCTTTCAGGTTACAATAAAATACACCTTGGAAAAGACAGTGACTGCAGTCTTTTCAATTGCTGACATTTACAAAAATTCTTCTGAATATGTTTGTACTCTTGTACTCCCGATAGAAGCTCTGCTCAAAGGGACCAAGAGTTACAATTACTTCCTCTGATTCTTGAATCCATGTTCCTTTCAAGCACAGGTCCTTTTACTGGAGTGAAGAATCAGTAAATTTATCCTTCTATTGCAAATTAACCACAATATGGGTGAATGGCTTCTGTGTTGTAACCATTCTACGATTGCATTTTAAGCATTTGATAAAATAAATTACAGAGAAAGTATTTGGAAATCTTGCCTTTATTCATCAGTGCATTGAGTAAAGGAGTTGGGAGGTCATTTTGTAGCTGTACAGGACTTTGGTTAGGCCACTTTATGAATGTTGCATACAGTGCTGGTCTCGCTGCTACAGGATGGTTGTTGTGAAACTTAAAAGTTAAAAATCACACAACACCAGGTTATAGTCCAACAGTTTAATTGGAAGCACACTAGCTTTTGGAGCGTCGCTCCTTCATCAGGTGGTAGCTACCATCTGATGAAGGAGTGACACTCCGAAAGCTAGTGT
>NW_025146087.1:0-1306 GCF_004010195.1 Chiloscyllium plagiosum | reverse complement strand
ACCTAACACCTAACACTATGGGCAATTTAGCATCTGCAAGTGCACTTCCGCAATCCCTTCCTCTTTTGCGAACTCCACCTGTGCCTCTCTCTTTTCCCGTAGTTCCTCCCTCCAACAGCTGAACGACCAATTGCATCATAGTAAGCTGAAGTTTATGTGATTGGTGTTCCATCTTTAATTTCTGGTTATGGTTCTCTTGAGCCAGCGATTTTTCAGCATGTACCACGTATTGTTCTATCTAATCCAGCTTTCCCGGGTCCCAGGTAATACATGTATATTATTACCCATTTTGTTGTTTCGTACTTCATTCCATTGATGAAGCTGCTCCTCACGCGTGCCTCATACAGTGTGATCTCTGCCGTCGTTATGTCCTTGGGTGGTATCAGTCAACAATAGACGTTATCGACTTTCGTGAGGTGCTTAAGGTACTGGGACGTTGTCTCGACTTCTTTAGGGATTCTTGCTTCAATTGATTGTGGGTACGATATGCTATTGGTGATTCAGAAGACCCTGAAGGCGGCGACCGTTGACTTGGAATCTTCGCGAAGTGCATCTCGCAGGGGGCTCTAGCTATTCGAGGGCACTCATTAAGGTCAGGATCTGATCCAGTCTTAAGACACTGTACAGCTTTATTAGGTTGTTTTCCGTGTGTGTGTGCATGTGCGCTGGTGTTTGTACGTGTACTTGATCTATCTTTGATGAGAGATTTTCTTTACCTGAAATCAGGCTCAGCCTTCAACATGTTATAAGCACTCCAATTCACAGGTTGTATTTTACTTTCGGTTTCTCCGTCTCTCTCCTCCAACAGTGACCTCAGCACTTGCAACAGCATGTGACTAAAACTTCCTTCCTCCAGAAAATCACATTCTTTGATTGACATTTTTAACTGCTTTACAGAAACTGGGCCATAATTATTTAGCACATATTGTATTTTTTCTTGATCATTCCGAGTTGTCTGTCGACCCTATTTTTGTTCGCTCTGGCTGGAGCCGATTTTCATGGATATTGGAAAAGTGTTTATCTCTCTCTGTGTGTCTCTCTGCCTGTATCTCTCTCTCTCTCTCTCACACACACACTCTCACTCACACACACGATGCCATAATCTTCTCTTTGCCAATATAACTTGCGTTTACCTCCGGAGGTCCCCTCTCATTGGGCGCGACCGCCTCATTGCCTTGGTTTTCACAAACCAAGAACCCACGTAACCGGTACAGCTTTGGCGACTCCAACGCTGCCCATGGCGGCTCCAAGTCTCAACCCACCGTTAATCTTCCTGTCTCTTAAACTCTCGAGAGACGGCAATCCT
>NW_025146086.1:0-1306 GCF_004010195.1 Chiloscyllium plagiosum | reverse complement strand
TGAGAGATTGTTGGAGACACTGAGCATTCCTCTGAGCATTTTTCCTTCAATCACAAGTCAGTGGAATTGGAGTGAAATGGAGAGCAGCTAAAGATCGAGGTGGAAGGAGAGAGATTTGTACCTGCGACACAGAATGCCAGGGGCCAGATCAGCTGGATGTGTGAAATCATGGTGTGTGCTCCTGTCCCTGTGCCTGGTTCCTGATAAACTCTCCCTTCACTTTATAAAGCTGCAGCCTGTGAGAGTTTGACTGGGTGTTCCTCAGTATGTAAATGGCATCGGGCAGAGAGAGCCACATCAGTCCCTCGCACTTCCTCGTCTCTCTCTCTCTCTCTGTCTCAGAGTCATTGATGTGAACAGCAGTGAATGAGGCCATTTGGCCCATTGTATCTGTGCTGTTAAACAGCGATCTGATGACACTAATCCCATCCTCCAGCTCTTGGCCCATTACCCTGGAGGCTACAGCAACACAAGGGAATATCTAAACACTGCTCCAATGTCACGAGAGTTTGTGACTCAACCAGCCTTTCAGGCAGTGAGTTCCAGACTCCCACCACCCTCTGGGTGAAAACAGTTCTCCTCAACTCTCCTCTCTCTCTCTCGAACTCGACTGGGCCTGGATTCACTCGAATTCAGATGGATGTATAAAATTCTAACGGGGCTGGGAGGGAGGAGGTTTCCCCTGGTTGGGGTGTCTGGAACCAGGGGACACAGTCTCAGAAGGATATGGGATAGACCATTTCCGACTGAGATGAGGAAACATTTCTTCACTCAGAGGGTGGTCAACCTGTGGAATTCTCTTCACTGAAGGCTGTGGAGGATAAGGAACTGAATATGTTGAAAAAAAAGATAGATAATTGTTTGCATTTTAACAGCATGAAGGGAAAGCAGGAATATGGCTTTGAGATAGAGGATCAGCCATGATCCTACTGAATGACAGAGCAGGCTCAAAGGGCTGAATGGCCAACTCCTGCAGCAGTTTCTATGTGCCCATGTCTGTGTTACCTTCAATCTCTGACCCAGGTTATTGAGTCCTTGTCTCATGCAAAAAGTGCCTTCCTACCCACCCTATCACTGCTCCGAATAATCTTATCTGCTCCAAGGAAAACAACCCCAACCTTTCCAATCTTTTCTCAAAGCTCAGATTCAGGTAGCATCCTGGGAAATCTCCCCGTACCCTCTCAAGTACAATCACATCCTTCCCAGAATGTGGTGACCAGGACTTGTCCCTCTCTCTCTGTCTCACATCTGCCACATCTTTCTTTCTACCTCTCCCCCACTGTTAATCTCTCATGTTTTCTCTATC
>NW_025146085.1:0-1306 GCF_004010195.1 Chiloscyllium plagiosum | reverse complement strand
CTCACTATTGAATTCAACAACTTTCTTCCTCACGTTCTCTGTCACCTACACAATACACCCCACACTAATAATACTAAATTTATTTATAACTGTCGACTGACTCATTCCGGACAGCTCATCATTCCCCCCCAGCCCCATATCCAGCAACATTAACAGCAGGGTTACCCATTTCCACTCTCCCTCCCTCTCTCCCTTTCTCCTGTTCCAAGAGAAACTGTCTGAAATGGGACAGAAAGGGTCAAGCCGGGTGGTGTTGTGCCTGATATCTGTTCACTCACACCCCCTTCTCCCGCCATGTGGGGAGGAACCTGGCATGAGCCGGACAGAAACAAGATGGCTCATGTGGAGCTTCTGAAACATCCACTTCCCATAAACTGAGTAAAGAGCAACATTCAGTTCTCACTTTAAACCCGCTGTCAGTTCCAACGTCAGTTCATTCACTCTCAAAACAAAAACAGATACCTCACTGCACAGAGATGCAGACACTGAAATGCACAGACGTATTAGTAAACACCCCAACATACTAACATGCACAACAATATAAGGAGATAGGCATACACACACATTGCAACACACAAAGACATATACAGTTACACACAAATCGACACAAACACAGATAGAAACACAGAGGCTGATACATAGGTATATAGATGTAGACACACAAAACAAGCACATGGACACACACATACGGACACACACACACATATATATATATACATACACACAGAGACACAAGCACTAGTGTCATTAAGACATAAATCGGCACGTTTTTGGTTTACAAAGAGATCAAGGATTCTGGGGAGAAGGCATGAGAATGAGTTTGGGGTACATATAAGAAATTATTGAATGGCATATTAGACTCGATGGGCCGAATGGACTAATTCTGCTCCTTTTTTCTGAGATTGCAGCAGAGGCTGGATTTGATACATATTTGACTGGAAAGAGTCAGTGGGAATGTGGGACAGGCTTGGAGGGCAGAATGGTTTATGGTTATTCATAATTACTATATCCTTAAGTATGAAAAGAGGTGGTGATTTGATGTGAGGTTAGCACAGTTTTAATGTAATGGGTCCGACAATGAAATAAAGATGACCCTTTCTATTTAGTGCCTGGCGGTCTGTGGTATCCTCATCCTCAGGGAATAGGGAAGACTCTGTTATTGAGGATATTCTAGGCTGAGCTCGACTGATCTTTGCTGGACAGGAGAGTCAATGTTTATCGGGAACTGACAGGAGAAGGATGATCAGAGACAATTGGAACAACCATGATCATCCTGAATGTGTTGTTATCTCAATCCACCCTCGAT
>NW_025146084.1:0-1306 GCF_004010195.1 Chiloscyllium plagiosum | reverse complement strand
ATTGCCACTTCCTTCACCATCACTGAGCTACGAGGTTGGGCTACCTAGCACTTACACTCCACGGAATGGACTACAGCAACTCATTGCACTTACACTGAAAGGACCTTTCCTGTCTAAAATCTCTATTTCTGATGAGAACAACGATCAGTGAAAGGTCTGTTACACCTGATTCTCACTTTGCATGGATATCTCTGTTCTTTTTTATCACTATGGCTAATAATGCGATTTATTAAAATTGTAGTTATTGACTAACTTAAGAAAGCTAGTCGACCAGGCTTGGAATATTGAATCTCAAGTCTGCGATTTTTTTTTTGCTAAATTGCTTTGGACTTAATTCTGGATAAGTTTACTGATGTTAAATGACTGAATTTGTGCTCTTTGATGAATTGCAGTTCTGGAAACATTGTCAGTGCAAACAGTGAGGGAAATGGGAATGCAGGTTCTCCTGCATCAAGTGAAGTAATTGCAAAGTAAGTTTAGTTGCAGGCATGACTAAGTTAGTCATTATACCAGAGTATGACAAACCATTAGGAAATAACTGGTGAGCTGGTAGTTTGTGCAATGTTATACAATTATCAATGGTAACAACTCGGAGGCAATGATTTGATCAGCTCTCAAAGAGAAACCTGCCTATGTTCACTCCCAAGTCTTTTTACTATGTGATACTGCAAAACCTCTCCTGGTGAAAATTGTAGATTCCTTTTGAAGACCTCAGTTGAAGCTGCCTCCACCACTACACTATTAGGCAGAACATCACAGTTTCCGAACTATGCTATTTAAAAAAAAGAATTCCTCGTAACTATTGTTTTATTTTGCTGATCATCTTAAGTCAGTGTCCTTTTCTTCTCAAGCCTTTTTTAAAATAGAATCCGCACAGTATGGAAACAGGCCACTTGGCCCAATAAATTCACACCAACCCTCCACAGAGTTCCCAATCTAGATGCATTCTCCTACCCTTTTACTCTACTCTATCCAAATCCCTCATGATTTTGAACACATGTAAAATGTCTTCTCCATCTTCTGTCCTCCATAAAGAGCAGCCCGAGCTTCTTCAAACTATCCACATAGTTGTCCAGTTGCTCATCTCTGGTACCATTCTTGTGTACCTTTTGTGCACCTTCTCAAATCCCTTCCTGAAGCATGCTGCATATATACTAGACATGAGGGAAAAGCAGGACTGTTTATAACCATTTGTCATAATTTCCTTATTTTGCATGTGATGGTCCTATTTATAATGTTCAGAATCCTAATGATATCTTCAATCTGCTCTGCTAACTTCATAATTTGCATGCATACACACAATATG
>NW_025146083.1:0-1306 GCF_004010195.1 Chiloscyllium plagiosum | reverse complement strand
AGAGAGAAACGCTGCTGAGAAGACGATTATGACATGAAGAGCAGGCACAGGCGTTTGTACAGGTCAGGTCCCAAATGCTATTGCAGTATCAATGGACATCCCTGCATACGAGTCTGAGTTTATATTGCCCAGAACAGACTTTAATTCCCAGTTAGGAAGTGAAGATTTAATTCTCTTCTTGTGAATTATCCGAATGAAAACTAAATCCTGATTGCACACAGAACACACACACGGAGCCTGCCAGAGCAATTCAGTCATCGATCAGCATCTGTCTGGAAGGACAATGGCAGAAAATACAAGCGAAAGCTGTCACCGCAATTATCCCTCCAAAGATCTCGCGATTCCCGGTTGAAAATATCTCGCTGTTCCTTCAATGTCACTAGGTCTAAATCCTTGCCTCGTGGCATCATGCCTGTACCTCTGCACTGAGGACATCCAGGGTTCTGCGGAGTAACTCAAAATCTCAATCTCTCGGGTAATTATGGATTGACGGTGCATCCCATCCCATTGAGTAATGACTTTATCCCAATAATACGTTTCCTAAAGCTGCAGCTTCTGAAGGAACACTTGCAAGCAGTCGGGAATAATCAGTGCTTGGGAGCCTCCTGCGAAGCGCTTCTTTGATGTTTCCTCCGGTGTTTATAGTGGTCTATTAACCACTATAGACCACTATAGTGGTTCGCAGGAGGCTCCCAAGCACTGATGATGTCGCCTAGCCAGAGGACGAAACGTTTGCAACAAAAACTTCCAGCTCGGCGAACAGAACCACAACAACGAGCACCCGAGCTACAAATCTTCGCACAAAGTTTGAACACTTATAGTCGGGAATAAGTTGAGAAGTGGAACGGACGAGGGGAAAATATGAAAGGCAATGATGACTGGGAGGCATGAGACAGCAAGTGAGAGAGGAGCTGGCGTTGCAACGTTCAATGCCAGTGTCAGTATTTACTGACCACTATTCACTCTGATTCACACACCACGCCTTAATAATTCACCACAATGAGCCCATTCCTCTTAGTGTGATTTTCCCTTTGCGGATATTAATACGGTTAAAGGTGCCCAAGACGATGGACAGACCTTCGTTATCCTGTCAGTTGAAACAGTCGAAGTTATAAGTTTAAAACAAAAACAATAAGAGATTGCCTCTCCCTGTGCATTTTCAGTGGAGAATATTCAGCTTTGAAATCTTCTGCATAAACGGAGGTTGTTTTAAATTTTCTCTGAGTAACTGTGAAACACACAAAAATGAGTCCGAATTCCTGTGTTCGAATACTCAAGTAAATGCACGCATGGTTTTGAATCGTTG
>NW_025146082.1:0-1306 GCF_004010195.1 Chiloscyllium plagiosum | reverse complement strand
TTTCTGACACTGGGCTCTGATTCTGGGATCAGACAGTATTTCAGACATTGGGCTGTGTTTGTGGGATCAGACGGTGTTTCAGTACACTGGGCGGTGTTTCTGGGATCAGACGGTGTTTCAGACATTGGGCTGTGTTTATGGGATCAGATGGTGTTTCAGACACAGGGCTGTTTTTCTGGGATCAAACGGTGTTTCAGACATTGGGCTGTGTTTATGGTATCAGATGGTGTTTCAGACACTGGTCTGTGTTTATGGGATCAGACAGTGTTTCAGACACTGGGCTGTGTTTATGGGATCAGATGGTGTTTCAGACACTGAGCTGTGTTTATGGGATCAGACTGTGTTTCAGACACTGGGCCGTGTTTATGGGATCAAACGGTGTTTCAGACACTGTGCTGTGTTTATGGGATCACACTGTGTTTCAGACACTGGGCTGTGTTTCTGGGATCAGATGGTGTTTCAGACTCTGTGCTGTGTTTCTGGAGTCAGATGGTGTTTCTGACACTTGGCTGTGTTTCTGGGATCAGACAGTATTTCAGACATTGGGCTGTGTTTGTGGGATCAGTCGGTGTTTCAGACACTGGGCTGTGTCTCTGGGATCAGACGGTGTTTCACACATTGGGCTGTGTTTATGGGATCAGACGGTGTTTCAGACACTGGTCTGTGTTTATGGGTTCAGACAGTGTTTCAGACGCTGGGTTGTGTTTATGGGATCAGATGGTGTTTCAGACACTGAACTGTGTTTATGGGATCAGACTGTGTTTCAGACACTGAGCTGTGTTTATGGGATCAGACAGTGTTTCAGACACTGTGTTGTGTTTATTGGATCACACAGTGTTTCAGACACTGTGCTGTGTTTTTGGGATAAGACGGTGATTCAGACACTGGGCTGTGTTTATGGGATCAGAAAGTGTTTCAGACACTGAGCTATGTTTTTGGGATGAGATAGTGTTTCAGACACTGTGCTGTGTTTATGGGATCCGACGGTGTTTCAGAAACTGGGCTGTGTTTATGGGATCAAACGGTGTTTCAGACACTGCTGTGCTTATGGGATCAGACGGTGTTTCCGACACTGGGCTGTGTTTCTGGGATCAGATGGTGTTTCAGACACTGGGCTGTGTTTCTGGGGTCAGATGGTGTTTCTGACACTGCGCTGTGTTTCTGGGATCAGACAGTATTTCAGACATTGGGCTGTGTTTGTGGGATCAGTCGGTGTTTCACACATTGGGCTGTGTTTATGGGATCAGACGGTGTTTCAGCACACTGGGCGGTGTTTCTGGGATCAGACGGTGTTTCAGACATTGGG